>NC_056746.1:618742503-618930003 GCF_019279795.1 Protopterus annectens | reverse complement strand
TCGTATGTCTGGTACGTTTTACATAGAATGTGATTTCCTGATACATCAGTGGCAGATCATTATAGACTGACATGAGGAACTGGTGACAGACATTTGAGTTACTTACTCCACACATAGCAGGGAACCCATACAACTGCATGACTTGTTCTACTCTGCACTTTCTACATTTGTCTGGCCAATAGTTCATCCTTCTCCTTTTATATTGGCCTTTGTCCCACTCCTGCTCTTGGCTTTGTCCACAGTTGCTGCTCTATGTAGTTGTAGGTATGGTGTGACTGGGGTTCAGGATGTAACACCAAACACAGGGTTACAGACTTCACACATTTGACTGTACTGTTCTGCAGAATGTCCAGCATTGCACCCCATAGTCTGCTCTGGCTCTCAGGCAGTGTGTGTTGTTCATAGGTTCATAGGTGTGTACTAGGCTAATGGCCCTGGAGCCTTTACAAGCCTAACCCATAGGATTACCTTGGCATTGTGCTATCTGACCTTAGTTCCCAGTGCCTCTGTCAAGTAGAGCCACTGGAGTGATCTCCAGGGTGAATTCTCATTCACATCCAGTCATCAAGATTTCTCTTGAAGAGGGCCAGTGAGGCACTCTGCTTAACATGTATGGGAAGTCTATTTCACACATGGGCAGTCTCTGAGTCATGAACCTGTCCCTTCAGCTTGTTCTGTTGACTGTGGTAATGAGGTTGAGGTCTCTGGAGCGTGTGGTGAGGAGGGACTGGGATTTCTTTAGATGTAGCATTTCTAACAGAGCTGGGTCAGATATGGATTTGTAAGTATTCATAAAGGATGCATACACCTACAGACTGGTAGCCCAACATAATGCATCTGGGATACTTCAGGTGCAGCTAACACTGGGTAAGACAGCGATTCAGGTCATAGGCTGCTAAAGGTCCCCAACCTTGTCCCAAGACTCCCAATCCATGTTCCTAAGCACCCTGGAGAATATTAGGGTCCAACCTAACACTCTCATACTGGGTGACTTCAACTACCCCTCCATTAACTGGGAAAACTACTCATGTACTAATACACTTGCCCAATGCTTTCTGGAATTCATTAATTCCAATGCCATGGACCAGCTAGTTCTTACTCTCACTAGAGGAGCAACATCCTTGACCTGATCATCACTAACATGGGCGACCCTTGCTCTACACCAATAGTCAACTCCTCCCTGGTTAGATCCAACCACAAACTAATCACCTTGGAAATCAACATCCCTCCCACCTCCCCACAAAGGTAACCACTATGAAAAACTTCTCCATAGCTAACTTTGGGCTCCTAAAAATAGAGGTGGCTAACTTCATGGCACCCATGCAAATGGAGAATAGTTGCATGACCACTGAATCATACACAAATGCACTGTACAAACACGTACACAAATGCATGGATCTCATCATACCCAATTGAACCAAGATGCTCTCCTCAAAAAGAAAAGGAAGCCAATCTGGTGGTTCCCTGCCATAAACAAACTCTACAACAGAAGGAGGAAACTGATGCAGAATAAGGTGAAGTCCCAAGACTGGAAACACTCCCTTATCAGCCTCAACAAAAGATTGAGATCCCTCATCAAATCCTTTAAAGTTAGCTATGAAAACAGAATTGCAGCAGATAGTAAAGACAACCACAAGGCCTTCTATAGTTAAGTAAAGAATCTCCACAGCAATACCCAGATTTGCTCTGAGCTACTGCACAATGCTACCTCCTATACTGAGCCAACAGATATTGCCAATGTACTGGCCAACAGATTCAGTGCTAACTTTACCCCTCCCCCCCAAAGGACCAATCACAATACCAGTAGATTGCCAGGCACCCAGTATTACTGCTGCACAGGTTAAAACAGCACTGTCCAAGGCCAAGAATACAGCTTCTATGGGACTTGATAATTCCCTGGCTGTGATCTACATGAACTACAGAGTGAACTGGCACCTAACCTGTGTGCCCTATTTAATCACAGCCTCACCTCAGGATTCCTCCCTACCAAATGGCACACTGCTACACTCATCCCTCTCCACAAAGGAGGAGCGACTACAGACCCCAGGATTTATTGCCCCATTAACCTGAAGTGTCTGATATGCAAAGCTATGGAATGCATCATCATGCACCTAATAAACAAGTATATAGGGAATCTCCAAACTCTGGATCCTACACAGTTTGGTTTTGTGAAGGGTAGATCATGCCTGCTCAACTTGGTTGACTTCTTTGAGTCAGTCACCAGAGCTGTGGATGAAGGCAAGGTGGTTCATACAGCCTACCATGATTTGGCCAAGGCTTTTGATACCATTCCCCACTCAGGAATCATAGAAAAACTCACTAAGCTAGGCATCAACCCCTATATCACTAGGTGGGTTGCAAACTGGCTCACAGACAGAATCCACAGTATGAAAGTAGCTGACTCCAAGTCAGACTGCCGACCAGTCACGAGTGGAGTCCCATAGGGTTTGGTCCTGGGTTCTCTCCTATTTGGTATCTACTTCTCTGAAGTCCAGGCCAACACAAAGGGACTTTGGCTGACAAAGTTTGCAAAACATTGTAAGTTGGGAGCTATTATTAACTCCCCAAGTGATGTTGACATCCTACAGAAAGGCCTCAATGAAACCAATGACTGGTGTTAGAACCATGGCCTTAAGCTCAATACCAAAAAATGTGTCGTCATTCCCCTTGGGAAAAACCTGGTTCCTTTGAATTACTACATTGATGGTAGTCTACTGAACATAGAAGGCGTTATAAGAGATGTGGAAACACAGGTTGACAGCAACCTCTCTTTTGACCAACACATTGCCACTGTGGTCAGAAAGTCCTTCTATGTGGCACATCTCATTAATAAGGGTTTTGCATTCAGGAAGAAAGAGATCATTGTCTCTCTCTACTCTTCCCTCATTAGACTAGTCATCGAGTACAATGCCACATTTGGCCTGTACCTCACTAGACACCTGCAACAACTGGAGAGGTCACAAAAGTACCTCACAAAGATGATCCTAGGCCTTAACACTTGTTATATGGACAGACTCAAAAAACTCCAACTATTCTCTGTCTCACATCCCCTACTTATGTACTTGCTGTTTTAACCTGTGCAGCAAGTAATATGGGGTGCCTGGCAGTCTACTGGTATTATGATTGGTCCTTTGGTGGGGGAGTGAAGGGTAAAGTTGGCACTGAATCTATCGGCCAGTATATTGGCAATATCTTTTGGCTTGGTATAGGATGTACCATTTTGCAGTAGCTCAGAGCAAATCTGGGTATTGCCATGGAGATTCTTTTGGTATTATGATGTTACATGGTGCCCATACCTCTCAGCCTCACAAAGCAGGAAATCTGGACAAAACCATATATAAAAGTGGGACACAGGTCCACAAATAGGGACACTTTTTAAATATTTCTCTTACAAACCTAGACATTTGGTAGAATAGCAGGTTTTGTTCTGAAGGGTATGAAGTCTGCATCTCAAATGTCTGTCATTATTTTCTAATGTCAACCTTTATTGATTTGCCACTAGTTTGCCAGAAAACTGCAATGTTATGAAAAGTAGACCAGAAATATGATGCAAAATTTGGACATTCTGCAAAAGTCTGTACATTTGAGAGGTATGGTGGTGTCCACTGAATTGTTGTAAGTACTGACACAGTTATGTGACAGCCTTGACATCCTGCTGGTACTCTGACTCGTTACAACCTGCTGTTCTACTAGCCAACATCTCAGTTACTCAGAGCTGTGTACTCTCCTTATCTGTGGCCCCCTCTTTTTCCATAGTCTCTGGCTTTGTCCAGTTTCTTGCAGCAACAAATAGTGATATATGGACAGTCTGTAGAACACCTACCTTAAGTGTAGCTCACATGAAAAACAGTAGGTGTAGCCAGTCTTGAACCATGAACACCATCAACTTTGGTAATGTACTTAGCCCACTAAGCCACAACAGCCACCAGACAATGCAGTCTAATTCCTGACAATTTCAAGCATAGACATACATAGCCCATTGACCCCTGCATATTGTGGAAATGGAACATGTCACCAGGTTGATTGGGACACCCCTGGGATTGTGTGGTTTGCTGCTATTACCTTGCAAACATAAATGTTCCTGCAGTTGTATAGGAACACAGGTGCATTAGGGATAGGTGGCTCTAGCATTGAGAGTCATGCATCTGTCCTATGATCCCCACTGTTTGTTCTTTTCCTCACATAGGTCAGTGGGTTTTGTTGCCTTGGGGCCTACTGCATATTATGGTGTGGCCAGTATTGGGCAAAGAGCTCCTGTTGTCCCACATAGCTGTCAGTTGTCTGCAGGTATCCCAGTAGCCCCCTGTATACCCTAGCATACATGCAGCAGGTTAATACATATGCTACCATAGTCTAGTACCCCATACATTTGTTGTAAAGAAGAGTGACTTACCATGTGCATACAGCACTTGAGATCACAGTGCTTCAGGGCTGACTCTGTCAGATGCACACAGTACACAGCCAATACATGGTAAGGTACAGGTTGTATGGTGTGGCTGGCACCCTTTTTACTATCTATGTGAGTTGGAGTGAGGTGTCAGTCCCTAGGTCCCTAAGATGTCAGTGCATGTGCTATGCATTGCCTCTTTGCTAAGGCCAGGGTATATTGGGCATGACTACATCTGCCGACAGGGACAGGCTCAGGGGGTTCCTCCTCAGAGTCCACCTGTGGCTGTGGGGACCTTGGCACTGGTGGGGGTCTGTGTGTCCTTTCCCTGTGATGTTCCTGCTGCAGCTGTTTCCGCAGGATCATATTGTGTAGCATGGTACATACTGTGAACATGTGTACACATGTGGCTTAAGAGTACTGCAGGGCTCCACCAGATATATCGAGCAGCAGAAGCATGACTTGAGCAACCCAAACACACACTCTGTGATGTTCCTAGTTTGTGCATGTGTCTCATTATGGTATTCTTCAGTAGGTTTGTGTGCATTTCTGATGGATGTCATCATCCACAGTTCCAGTGCGATGCCAGCATTCCCCAGTAGATGGCCATATGGGACGTCCCCCCGGCAAATGTCTGGTACAGCTGTGATGCATGCCAGATGTGGGAGTCGCGATAACTGCTAGGGCTGCCAGCACACACATTCATGATAATGCCCTGGGCATTGCACACAACCTGGCAGTTGGAGTGATACCCCTTGCTGTTGACGTAGACTCTACCCTCCTCACCAGGTGGTGCTTTGATGTGCACATGTGTGCAGTCTATGGCACCCAGTACCTTGGGTAGTGTGCTACATGGTGGAAGAGATGCATATTGCTAGCCATCTCCTCAGGGATACGGAGTAAATATATGTGCTCACTGGCATGTGTCTGCATAGCAGCCAGGAACTGGTGGAGTAACCTGGATACAGATGCTGTGAGATCCCCATCATGTCCCCAGTAGGTCTTTGAAAAGTACCTGTAGCTAGTATTCTTAGGGCTACACATACCTTTGTTTCCACTGGGATGGTTTCCCCTCTGTTGGCTCTGTGTCTGAGTTGAGGGCGGCAAAGCTCAGTGAGTTCTTGTAGTATGTCCCTGTCCACCCTTTAGCATTGTACTATCTCCAGATCATGTAGCTCCTGAAAGGTTACCCTGGGCCTGAATACTCTTCTCCTTCTCAGTCTAGGCCTATTGTCAGCACCAACACCAGCACTGACCTCAGCCTCTAGTACATACAGATGTAGCAGAGCAGCAGCAGCCCCTATCATTTTGTCAGTTAAATTTCCCAAGTGTGTACTCTAATGGTGCAGAGTATATGGGAATAATCAGACTGAAGGGTGTATGCATACTTTATAGTGGTGTGCTGCAGATGCAGTCTGTGTGATTGGCTGACTATGATGCATTTCACCTGCCAGGTCTATCACTGAAGGTTTTGAATGGTGCAGTGTCAGTGGAACAGGGCTTATCAGTCATTTATACTTGAATGGCTTTCACAGGCTATTTCATTGTATTTGTTTTTAAAAATTCCTTTTCCTGGTAAGCACTGCAATGTGGCACACAAACCCGCGGTGCTAGTATAAACAGTGCTCAGCAGATTAGACACACTCCCATGCATGGGCATGCTTAACTTAGCTTAAGCCACCTAAAACATGTGCCGTGGGGCTAAACACAGCTTAGCAGCACTGGACACACATCCTCCTGCTTAGCTGTGCTTAGCTGAGCACAAACAGGTGCCATTGAACTCCAGTCCACTTAACCACATCATGATACACCCCCTTTTGATGTCAGCTACCTATTCTACTAACACCAATATAGTTCTGGCCCTACATGGGTTTTATCTCCGGACACAGTGGCCTATTTTTGCTATTCAGTAACCTATGCATACAGATCCTTGTATGTTCCCTGGATACTTCACTACTCCAGGGCCTGCCTCCTTAGCAATCACCAAAACCTGCCATTGCATACTCTGCATGTAGGGCACTATAATGGATTATTTTTGCAAATGTCTTATTTTCACTTTTTCACCATCCTAATTTTTCTTTTTGCATAACAGCATGTTTGTGCATTGCTACATGCTGTGCAAATGTAATATGTGTATTAAAAAAAAATAATATTTTACAATCATTTGCATTGATTTTCAGACTCACTGGGCATAGTTTTGGCCATTTGCAGACCTACATTGCAATATCCAACATTCTTTTTGGACTTTTACAGCCCCCGTTTAATTTTTAAATTTCTGTACATGGTTACTTTCCATGTACATTTCTGACACCAACACACCTCCAACACAGGTACTGTTCAGCTTATTGGATCACAAATCACCCTCATTTGCATGGATTTCACCTGCTTATGAGGTGAGTTGCATTCCATGGACACTTCCGTGTCTGCACGCTCGTGCATGCCCCTCTGCTCTTTTTACTGGCCTGCTCTTCTGACAGTTTCTGTTTGGGTCTATATTATAACATCAAAGTCTAAAAACATCGAATGCTATAATATCGACCCCATTCAATTGAAACACCAGAAAATGGAACAGTCAGAATAGCAATTTTTTTCCCAGGGAAAAAATTTGCTGTTCCGACAAACATACACACAACTTAAGCACACCAAAATAAATAATCCACACACATACACTTCATGAAACCCTACACTAAACCAGACATACACCACTAGCTACGCACTTACCTTAACCCAACCCCTAACCCTAAGGTCCCTAACTATCGCACACTCACCTTACCCGCTCCCTAACCCTAACTCACCTACCCCACCCTAACCCTCACGTCCACACAATCGCACATTTACTTGACCCGCGCCCTAATTCTAACTCACTTAACCTGCCCCTAACCCTAAAGTCTGTCACTACCGCACACTCACCTCACCCGCCCTAACCCTAAAGTCCCTAACTACTGCACACTCACCTTAACCCAGTCCATTTGCTCACTTACCTTAACTCGGTCCGTAACCATTGCACCACACTTACCTGAACCCAATCCGTAACCTCCGTTCGCTCACTTCCCTAAACCCGGTCCATAACCATCGCACCACACTGCTGTAAATAGTTAAGCCATGGATCACCAAAATCTTACCCTACATAAAATTTCGATGTTCCGAGGCTTCGCTACTCTCAGCTTTTGCACTAAAGGGTTCAATATTATAACATTCAAAGTTTTTGAACTTCAATGTTATAATATAGACCCTTCCATTTTGGGGCCATGTCACTATGCCTGCATGGAAATCAGTCTGTGTAGGCTTTATTGGATTCCCCCATAATCTTCCTTTGATAAAACCATATTATTACAGCAACAAGATTTTGTTTATATTCTAGCATATCAAATCAGATATAATAACGTTCCACAATTTTGCAAATTGAGTTTGTTAATCTGGGTCCCTATCAGATTACTGAAGTTTCAAAACTTTGAACATCATACGGTTGAGACCAAATGATCGAAGTTTTGAAATTCAAATGTTTTGAATGGAGATCGCCATACAGCATGGTACAGAAAATTTACCATTTTTCTTACTGTAGTGCACTTTAGCCTTTGATATATTTCATTAGCAAGGGATATAGGGGTCCAGGGGGACTTGCTGCTCTGCAAAAATGCAAAAATAATTTTGCTTTTTTTTAAATTTTATTTTTGAAATTTCAAATCTTCAGTCATATAGTATTGCCATATTATACTCAAAGTTTTCAAACTTCGATAATCTAATACGGACCTGTTAATCTTATGGGTCTACAGATGCAGAATCTAACGGCATAATGATAATAATGTTCCATACCTCTGGGACATATCATATGCCTCTTCTTAAGAGGAACAGTTGTAGGATGGCTTTAGAGAGGGCATGGTTGGAACTGTCAATTTCAAGTATATTAACGGGACCTGTACCTGTTGTCCTTTTAACTTTAGAAACAGTTTTTCCTGTTGGAGTGACTGTAGGACTCTTTTCTCATCAAAGATCATGGCACGAGAAAGACACTTAAGTGATGCCCTGGCTTTTCCCATCCTAGTAACAATGGATTTAGTGTGTCTAACAATGAAATCACCAATTACTAGGAAATTTCTTCTTGGTCTGCAGATGGCAAATCAGATCTGCAGCCTGGTAATTAAGTTATGTGAGTATAGTGTAGTTATATTGGTAGATTGATATCAAGACTCTTTATTTCTGATTCTTGGGGGCTTGACAAGAATTACTTTACATCCTAAGCATATGTTGGTTACAGTGTGGTCTCACAGAAGTATTGGTGAGCTCATGCATTGCATACCACCCATCTGTGCTAAGTAAAATGGTGGCCGCTAGTGATATAGATAAAGGCAACTTTCATAAATCATGTCACTTTAGCCCTGTACTAGTTAATTACTGGTGAGTATCATGCTGTTCCTTCATTGTCTCAAAATACTAAGTGCAGTCAGCCTGCAACTGAAGGGAGAGAGGGAGGCTAATCTATGTTTTCCAGCTAGGCCGAATCTCTGAGGCATGAATGATATACTGAATTGATATAGACAGTAGGCAGAGAAGATATGTTGGGTAGAGGAATGGTGCTGTGGAGGAGATCTACTAGTTGTCAGGAAAATGTGCTAACACTGATGCAACAGCTGCTTGCCCTTACAGCAAAGAAACAGGAAACAGGAAAGAAACAGGTAAAACAATACTCTTACGTAATTGTGAACATGCAAGCTACCCTAAAAATTATAGCCCAATAGCTTGCCTTCCGTTGATGTATAAACTGTACACAGGAATTGATGCACACAGAGTTTATAGCCATTTAGAAGAAAACTCAATTATGGCAGTAGAACAAAAGGGCTATATAAGAAAGTCATATGGAACAAATGATCATTTGTTGATAAAGTTATAGTGGAGAACTGTAAGAAGGGGAAGAATGGCATGGATTGACTACAAAAAAGCATTTCATAGTATCACACATTCATGGGTAAAAGAGTGATTAAAAATGTATAAGATACAACCTACACTGATCGACTACATTACAGTGACCATGAAACAGCAGTAGATCACTTTGCAATTAATCCATGATAATGGAGAAATTGTTATCCCATGGATAAAAATTAAAAGGGTGATATTCTAGGGTGACTCTCTCTCACTGTTGCTATTCTGCCTTGTTCTTAATCCATTAAGCTGTCTACTTAACAGCTTAGGCCATGGCTATAATCTGTCTCCTAGAAAGCAACAAAGTCTAAATACTTCTCATCTTGTCTTTGTCGATGATTTAAAACTGTATAACTCATCAGATGAAGAACTGAAAGCACAGCTGTGGGTTGTCAAAACTTTTTCAGATGATATTAGAATGTCATTTGGCCTTGATAAATCTGCAACAGCAACCTTTAAAGCAGGAAAACTGTAGCACCAGGAAAACATCAGTTTGGGAAAATAATGTGATATAAAAAAATCGAGCAAGAGGGAGAGTATAAATATTTGGGAATGGATGAAGGATCAGCAATAAAACATAAACAAATGCAAAGAAAACTTAGTAAGGAATACTTTAGAAGACTTAAATTAATCCTGAAAACAGCGTTGACATCTAAGAACAAAATCCATGCTATAAACCAGTTTAATCTTCCTGTCCTAACTTACAGTTTTGGAGTGATTGATTGGCCCCAAAATGTGTTGGATAGATGAGATATTAAAACAAGAAGGATGCTTCATGCTCACCAAATGATGTACCAGAATCAGTGCATGCCGAGATTATATATTCCCCATTCCGAAGGAGGGATGGGGCTCCTTGAAATTGATTATATGTATAGATCTGCAGTCATGGGACTCCACACATATCTGCTGACCTCACAAGACCCAAACTTAGTGAAAGTTTTGAAATATGAGAAGAATAAATCTAAGATGACTTCTCTGCTTAATCTAGCAGAAGCATATCGGTGTCAAGTGGGAATGGAAATCAAACAGAAGTAGATAAAAATCAGGCAGCAACTGAATGTGCCAAAAAATACAAGAAAGAATATAAGGTAAATTACCAGATGAAAAGGCAAGAAATGTAGAAAGTGCATAAATATAGTTGCAAGTATAGAAAACTTCTGGAAGAACCTCATGTTGATCAGGAATGAATGCAGAAATGGTTAAGGAGAGCGTGAATTCAAACCAAGAGATGAAAGGTTAATATTGGCAGCCCAAGATAGTGGTCTACGTACACGCTGGTTTACAAAGTCCATTGAACATGTGGGAGAAACAGACAAATGTAGGTTTTGTAAAACCGAATTGGAAACAGTCACACACCTCATTGCTGATTGTGACATACAAATGGGAGAAGGACTTTATACTGAAAAGCATAATAATGGGGCAAGCCTGTTGCACTGGGGATTGTGCAAACATTATGGTATTAAAGTGCCTGAAAAACACTGGAAACATGAGTCACAAAGCTTCATAGAAAATGATGAAGTCTACATCACATGGGATCATCCATTACCAACAATTTAAAAGATAGGTGCTAGAAAACAGGATATATTGGTTTAAGAAAAGAAGGCAAAAATAGCATTGATTATTGAAATTGCCACACCCATTGACTACTGAGTCCTGCGTACAGAGAGACACAAAGTTATAAAATATTAGAATTTGCAAGCAGAAATGAGAGCAATGTGGAAAAGGGATACCCAGATAGTTCCAATAGTAGTAGGAGGAATGGGTCTTATAAATAACAGTCTACAATCATATTTAGAGATGTTGCCAAAGCATGTAACTCCGTACGAACTGCAGAAGGAGTCATTACTGGGCACGTTCCGGGTGCTTCAAAGAGCACTTTTGGCTGACATCAAAGAGTGAAACAATACTAATTTCATGAATTTTAATTGTACTTTGACTTAGGAATGGAGTGCATTCCTGTTATGGTATTAGAAACCCAAAAGATTTGGAGAAATTAAAAAGGAAAAGAAATCATGTAATAACGTGTAGTCTCAAGAGTAGTGCAAAGCTATCGTTCAATACATTATAAAACATTCAGTATAATCACAGCATTAAAAGGCTGAAGTAGTCATATGAATTAAACATAGTAAGAGTGTGGCAGTAAGCAGAGAAGATTAAGGTTACAAGCTGTTAACAACCTAATTCATATAGTCCAGGTTTTGACTAGGTGTGGATAACATGAGCAGGATACCCAGAGCTAAATACAGGTGATGCTGGAGGCACATTCTGCTCTTCTGCCATCATCTCATATGTTGGTGGTAGTGTGTACACTCTAATGTTAGCAATGCTGACAGTGCCATTGAGTTTTTCCACTTTGCCAAGTACATGGTGTTGTCATTTAAGCCATAGGTAACCCATTGACATCAGGCATGTGCAGGCCTGTTTTTCTTATCCCTCCACAAGGACAAACCTGTGAAACCATAATGATAACAAACCTGGGGTAATGCTGGTATATTTATATATATATATATATATATATATATATATATATATATATATATATATATATATATATATATAATTTACCCAATCCTTGGAACACATAGTGCCACATGCTAGTTATGTGCTTAGCATATGGACACATATATGTATACCTTGTGATGCAGGTTGGCATAGTTATTGCCCTGTCATACCTGATAAACATGTATGAATAAGTGTTCTGATAATCTTTCACATGTGCAGATTGGCACACAAGTGCAATGGAATATGCTAAAACTAACCTGGTGCATCCCGTACAGACACACGGGGATCATCACCAGCCTAGAGCCAACATCCAAGCCACGATTTGTTAAACGTTTTCTCCTATATGCCACAGACAAGGTTGGCAGGATGTCTTCCTTGTTGGAAGACCAGCTGCTGGGGTGGACCTGTACCCAATAATGTCCTGTGCCTTTATTTTGGCATGCAGTAAAATACTGGTGACTTTGCAATGTACTTGTACAAATGCCCTATTATGGCCACCCACATCACTGATGTCCTGCACTAGTGTCTGTCATACCTGGTCCTGGAAAGTCTTGCCTAGGTTACCTTTGAGAAGAACATGTTTGCCATGTGTGTGGAAGGCCTCTAGTAAGACCTCTATTTCCTTTGTTGTGAATTTTCCAGTTGTTGCTGCTGTTTTGATCCCTTGATGAGAAATATACCCCTGTGGGTTACAAATCAGTCAGTGTGTGTGTGTGTGTGTGTGTGTGTGTGTGTGTGTGTGTGTGTGTGTGTGTGTGTGTGTGTGTGTATTACTCCTTAGCAGACGCCTGTGTCACAGCACTATTCTTCTGGTTTGATGGAAGACTGGGGTTAAGGTGAATGTCTCCTGAGAGGAGGATAAACATGAGTTTGAGGATGTGGTTATGAAGTTTGGAGTCAGTAGTGGGGTTGAAAGAAGGCATGCATGAGGTATAGGGATTGTGATGAATGGGGTGGAAAGTTGGGTAGTTGAGAGTCTTGAAGCTGAAGAGGAGAGAGTTGTTGGTTTGGAAGATGTGGGGTGAGATGTGGGAAGTAAAGCAGGGTTCTTTGGAGGAGTGCAGAGAAGTAGTGTGTAGGGGAGAGGAATAGTGGTAGTTACACAGATAGGTTAGGTGGAGTAGCAGGAAGAGGGAGAGGGGAAGGAGGGTATCCAGTAGAAATGTTGCAGGACTGATGTGCATGGTTATGGTAGTGTGGGCTGGAGGAGAGTTGTGTTAAGTTGTTAGCATACAGAAGGTTGAGGTATGTAGTGGAGTACTTGTCTTGGATCAGGAGGGAGGGGGTTGTATATAGAGAGGGAGTTTGTGATTTTAGGGAGTGGGTGGTATAGGAGGGGAGTGGGAGAGAAGGATTTGATGATTGTGGAGAGATTAGGTTGGAAATGATAGGTTAAGAAAGTTGGGGAGTGGATAGAAGGGTTTAGAGGGGGTGGGGACAAGTGTGTAGGGAGCTGCGTGATAGGCTGAAGAAGGTAGTGGGAGTGGTATAATAGGTATAAATGTAGAGGTTGTCGGGGCGGGTGGGGAATGAGGGCAGGGATGGGAGCAGATAGAGCCAACTAGAAGTGAATTGCAAGACCAGGATGTCTGCAGAAACTGTTTTTTGGAGGAAAGACTGGAGGAAAGCTTGAAAAAGAGTGTAGAGAGTGTGAAGCAGTGGGTAACAGGGTTGGTACACAATAGGAGAGGAGTGAGGGATATAACAGAATATAGAATGCAGAGAGAATCGGGAGCAGGGCAGTAGTACACAGTAAGTTCTTGCATCTGGAATAGGGGTGTACTGCCATCCAGAGACTAAAGTATGAAAGGCTAAAATGTGGGTAGAATAAGCAAAATTACAGGCACGGAGAAGAGATAATGAAGGGGGAAATAGTAGGAGAGAGATAGCCTTTAAGCAGCCTGTGTGCACGCAGTATGTTTAAATAAACAATCCTTATGATAATAGGCTAAGAGTCAAGGAGCAGGAGGTTAACATACAGTCAATTTAGTAGTTGGGGATGGCAGTTGCTTCCAGAGTTGTTTTGATCTGGAAATTCAGGTTCTAGTCCTGTACAGTGGAGAACTAGATCAGACCACTGAATAACTGGTGGGGTAGGGATCACCCATGGCAAAGGCAGTAGCAATAGTCAGTTTAGTAGTTGGGGATGGCAGTTGCTTCCAGAGTTATTTTGATCTGGAAATTTAGGTTCTCATCCTGTACGATGGAGAAGCAGGTCAGACCACTGAATAACTGATGGGGTAGGGAGCACCCGCAGTAAAAGCAGTAGCAATAGTCATTTAGTAGTTGGCGAAGGCAATAAATGTATTTGAAATGGAAAATGTTAGTTTAATGAAGATTTAACTGATTGCACATAGTTAAGCCAACTAGAGTTGCTTAAGGAAGAAAGCAAGTCAAAAACTTGAATCAATTGTTGTTTAAATGCAGCAGCTCAACAGAGTTTTAAGGGAATGCCGATATGAAAACAGTGCGGGTTTACACTTAGGAAAGAATGCTAATGTGAGCTGATGTATCGTAATTATGCTTATTTTTGGGTCAGAATGTAAAATGATTTAAAGTGATGACCATGGATCATGAATTGGAATGAGACAGAAAATAATTAAATATTTGAATCTGAAACCAGTAAGCTTACTTCTGCTAAGATATTTATTTCATTTATTTTATTTTATTTTATTTTATTTTACATTTGGTTACCTGGAAAGTCCAACTGGACAAAAGTCCTTTTTCAGAGGAGACCTAGGGAGAAATACCCCACATTAATGCACAAAAATTATTACAGTAAATGAAGGATAGACCGAAAATCAATCACAGAGCTAATATATACAATTTTACAAGTTAGGGAAAGTGCTGTGATACATGAAGGGTTACAAGAAATGAGGGATACACAAATGTCATACACAGAAAGTCTTCCATACAGTTTTACAAGTAAAAGAAAGTATCATGATGCAGGTAGTGTGACAAGAATTGTCAATCACACATATCATCTGTCTGACAGATCTAGGACATTGCCTATATTTCATAAGTCAGATAAAGAGACAAGAGGTCTTGCAGAGAATATGTTTGATTACACGGGGGAGTTGTGGCTTGTACTGTGGAAATGCTGAGTGAGGAAGGAGAGAGTAGACAGTTATTAGTAAGTATGAAATGTAGTTGAAGAAAGAGGGATGAGGAGTGTAATATTGTTGATCAGGACTACCCAGGAGTGGCACAAGAGCAGAGCCATGTATCAGCCAGGTGAGGTTTTAAAAAATTTTTGAATTCTGTTATTGAAGATATTATGTATTATGATATATGATAGATATGATATATTACGTTGACGGGTAAAGAATTCCATTTTCTAGTTATAAAATTTCAGTAGAAGGATTCACCGCCTGTATTATTGGCTTTAGTTATGTCTAGGAGTGTATTATTGGAGCATAACACTCTATTACTGGTGTAGGGATGTAGTAGGTTTTGCAAAGCTGTTTTTTCAGGGTGATACAAAATTTTATGGGCTAGAGTAAGCTAGTTATAGAGGATGATCTGAGGTAATTCTAACCATTTAAGTTACTTTAGGGCTATGCAGTGGTGTGACCTGTAAGGAGAGTCTGTGGCAAACCTGGCAATTTTTATTGTAACATGAATCAAGTTTTGCAATGTCTGTCTTTTTTAGATTAGTGAGAACTGCAGAACCATAGAGTGAGCATACTTCTCAACCTCTTAGAGCAAGAAATCTGGACAAAGCCATAAATAAAACTGGGACAAAGGCCCATAAATAGGGACATTTTTAAATACTGCTCTTACAAACTAAGAAAGTTGATAGAATGACAGGTTTTGCATTAGCATGAATTTTCTGAAGGATATGAAGTCTGAAATTCAAATGTCTGTCATTATTTTTGAAAGTCGATCTTTAGTGATTTACCACTAATTTGAAAGAAAACCACACTTTTATGAAAAACGGACCAAAAATATGAGGCCAAAATCTGGTCATTCTGCAAAAATCTGAACAGTTGAGAGGTATGGTGTTGAGATGAGGTGTGTGCATGCTATTGTTTCTTTAGTTGCTCTTATAAAAAGTTGTTTATTTCTGTATAGAACACCCAGTATTTTGTGGCTCTTCTTTATGGTATGGGAGATGTGAAAATCAAATTTTATATTACAGTCAATTTCGACACCAAGTAGTTTAGTGTGTGTGTCAGGTGAGACGATAGTGTTATTTTTGGATGTGATGTTGAATGGAGGAGTTAGTGGTGTGTATCTAGTATGGTGGAAGAGCAGCAGTTTAGTTTTATTAGGGTACAGAATAATCTAGGAATTAGACAGCCAAGATTCAACAGAAAGAAGAGGCTTGTGTTAGTAAATGGAGTTCTTGAAGAGAAGAGGCAGCACATATTTATGTGGAGTCATCGGCATAATGGAAGACTGTAGCATGTAGTGTAGAGGCATGAAGGCTGTTAGTAAAAATAGAGAATAGCAGGGGTCCAAGAATGGAGCCTTGGGGAATTCCTAGAATAACTGGAAGCAGAGGGGAAAGGTCTTTCTGCCATTGTACTGCTTGCTGTCAACATGATAAATAGCTTTGCAACCAAGCAATAATTTGTTCACTGAGATTTAGCTCGGATTGAACATTAATAAGTTTATTGTGTGCTACTTTATCAAAGGCTTGGAGAGGTCCAGAAAGATTGCAGGTACAAATTTTCCATTGTTTCTGTGATTGTTTATTGTGTTTGTGAAAGACATTATGACAGTAGTAGTGCTATGAAAAGGCAGAAATCCATGTTGTGTATTTGACAGACATTTGTGAGTGTTTAGGTGTTCCATGATTTGTGTATGCATGCACCTTTCATGGATTTTATATAAAGGGGAAAGAATAGCAATGGGGCGATAGTTTTACAGTTCTTTTGAATTGCCTCCTTTGCATAGAGGAATTATATGGGAAATTTTCCAGATTTTGGGGACTAGATTTTCAGATATAGATCTGTTAATAAGAATGGCTACTGGATAGGCTACTGCATCAGTGGCAATTCTCAGAAAATCTGCAGGTAGTTTATCTGCAGCTAATGTTGTGGGTTTGAAATTTTTAAAACATTTTGTAACCATGTCCATAGGAATATGTTGTAGGGTGAAGCTGTTATAGTCATTGTTTGGAAAAGAGCAGTAATTGATGGCTGGTTGGAGAAAGAATGGATTTGCAGTGGTTGGAGAGGGTGTGCCAGCTTTACCAGCTAGGAGAATGCTGTTTATGGCTGACCAGAATTTTTGAGGATTGTGTAGATACTTTTCTTTGTATATTGTGGCAGTAGTTGATCTTATCTAATATGACCAATTTCTTTACTTTATTTCTTAGTTATAGGTATGATTGTTTAGAGGCATGTGATCTACTTTTATGCTATTAGCCCCAGATTTTGTCTCTAGTTTTCAATAGTGATCTTGTTTCTTTATTAAGCCATGTGTAGTAATAAAATAGTGTGAGGTTAAAGTTTCTTTTGTCTCTTATTAGCTGGTAGGTAGCAGGTTTAGCCTGATATGTATATTGTTTTAGCATAAAGGTTGGTAGGTGGTCACTCAGGCTGTCTGGTAGACAACCAGAATAACAGGCTTGAGCTGGCCTATTTATCAGCACCCAGTCCAGGATTGACTGTCTCTTGGATGATTTATCAATTCTTGTGGGTGACTGGATTATTTGATTATATCCATGGGGGTTGATATAATTGGTGGGATTACTAGAGATACAAGTTAGCCAATCTATATTAACTCATTATAGCCGAATGATGTTTCAAGGTGCATCTGCAGTTAACTCCTACTGATGCCTCTAGGCATCAAATATTGCTTGTTCATATTTGCATGAATATTTACAAAATAATGATATGCACAAGGTTTTAACAAATTTAATCTTGAAGCTTACATAATGGCCAACTCAACTGCATTAATACTTGACCTATGTCTAGTGCAGGTAAATAGATATTAGCTGTTGTTTTTATATTAATTTATATAAATATAAATTCACATTTTTCTAAATATCTCAACAACCAAGTAACACTGATAGAACTCCTTACCCTCATATGAAAGCACTCAGCTAGATGAATAAAATGCTGCTGACAGTATGTGTGTAACTTGAGTGGTTGCTGAAATATTGTAAGTTGCTTATAAAATATTACAAATGTAATAGTTACTGTGTTTACTGTGACATATAAAATTCAGCTTAAGGCCTAGAATCTAAAGAATACTATCACTATAAAAACAGTTTGTGCTGAAGAGTTTGCCATTTATACATCTTTCATAATCCCTATGATTCCGGAGATTTCAACATTTGTTTGAAATCTGAGGACATAATTTGATTCTGTCAAAAGGCCTAGGCTCCACCCATCAGACGTCACAGTGCAGACTTCCTGAGCTCCATTGGAGGGAATGAGTTTTTTTTTTTCAAAAAAAAATTTTTTATTGGTATTTTTATTTTAATACAATAAAAACCGAACTAATTAAATTATAACAAGAAAAATAACAAGATAAATAAAATACACAGTATACTAATAGAAATCACAAATTTTCAACAATCTTCCCTAAAGAAAAATATAATATAGCAGGAATTAAATAGTACTAGATATTAGAATTAAATTACAAACCACTGAATTAACTCAACTAGAAATAAGGAGAAGTGTATTGACTTTGGAGCAAATTTTTAGAAACAGGGCCCTCTTCTTAGGACTCTTATTAATGAATTTGTGAGCAGCCATGTAAGTAAATACCAATGTTTTAAAGTTATTCCAACAAAGCTTAGTACGGTCCAACCAATTTCTAGAGATGTACAATTTCATGAGAGAACATATAAAAACCAAAACATGGGTATCAAATAAAGAAAGAGTACACATAGGTATGTGAAGGATGGCTAACTCCCAACAAAGGGTCGATTTGTGGTATCCCATTTTGAAGTCCATAGTTTGTGAGTATGGTAACAAGACCAAAAATATGAAATAGATCAGCATAGGGTGCTGAGCAGCAAGGGCAGGAAGAAGATTTATTGGGGTCAATTTTTGCTAATCTAGCTGGAGTAAAATATGTATTATTGTTAATCATTAATTGTGTGTAAAAGATTCTTAAAGGGGGAAAAATTTACAGTGTTCTTTATGGACAAAAGTTTCTGATTATGTGAAAGAAGAGGATGATAATTATTCCAATAGTTTGAAAAAGACATGGACTATTATTTATCATAGATATAAGTTTATATGAATTAGAAATCATATTCTTGGGTAGAGTAAGATTATGCAAAACAGATTCTAATAAGGGTATATTTTGTCCATTATCCAAAAGATGTATAAATCTAAGTTTAATAATATCTCTCAATTGTCTAATTAACGATATATAAGTTTTATTTATCTTCAAAATCACACATAGGTTAGATAATGATTCCTTATCATGTTTGAGTATATCCCAGACCACCAAGTTTTTAATTTCCGGAATTTAGAAAGATTAACAGGAAGATTATTAATTGTAATATTAGGATTTAGATGTAAGGGTTGAAGTAAGGGAAAGGTTTTATCTAAATTTATAAGTTTCATTAAATTTTGAAAAATAATAATCTTATGTTTTAAATTATTTGAAAGTTTGAGATTTTTTAAGGAATCATTTAAGAGAAAAGGGAGGGTTTTTTAAATTCAGGCTTGTAACATGTTGAAACCATATTTTAGACCAGAGAGGATAAGAATTGTAGTCTCTAATTTAAATTTAGAAATACATAATAACCTACTTGCCACAATAATGAAGTAATATAACTGAAAATTTGGAAGTCCCAATCCTCCCCCCGATTTAGGAATAATTAGTTTATCATATGCAATTCTCACAGATTTTGGATACCAGATAAATTTAGCTAAATCCCTACATATTTTAGACAAAAAGATTTAGGTATTACCTGATCTACAGCATTGAATTGAAAGAGAATTTTAGGCAGAATATTCATTTTAATTAAGACAAAACGATAAATTCAGTTTCTGCCATCTAAGAATATCAAGAGTTATTTTGGACCAGGATTTAAGGAGATTATTTTGAAATGTAGATGAAAGATTATGACTAAAGAAAATCCTAAATATTTGATATCAAAAGTAATTTTAAAAGAAGACAAAGGAAAATACTTTGAATTGTGTCCCTGAGGATTTATAGGAAAAATGTGAGATTTCTGAAAATTAACTTGATAATCTGAAACTTTAGAAAAGACCTCAATGGAAGATACAATCTTATGAAGATCAGTGTTAGGAAGTTGAAAATAAATAATTAAATCATCAGCAAAAGCTGACAAAGAAACATTAGTCTTTATTACTCTAGGAATCATATGGAATGTATTTGATTTTATATAAAGAAATAAGGGTTCAATGAATATATTAAAAGAAAAGGAGATAGCGGACAACCCTGTCTAGTACCATTAGTTATTCAAATTGGTTTTGATAAAATTTTGTTTATCCATAGGCAAGTCGAGGAGTTATTATATAAAACTTTAATCATGTCTATGAAAGAAGAGGGAATGTTGAAATATGATAAGGAAAGAAAAGAAACATCCAGTTAACCCTATCAAAAGCCTTCAAGCATCTATTATCAAGGCATAAATTGGATTTTTGTCTTTCTTCAGTATATGCATTAATGAATCTAGAGTTAAGGTATTATCCCAAGTATGTTTACCTGACATAAAGCCTGATTGTTCCATGGATATTATAGAAGGAAGAATTTTTCTAAGTCTATTAGCTAAAAGAGAGGCTAAAATCTTTATGTCAATGTTAATTAAAGAAATGGGACGATAATTGTGTGGATCTGATTTGTCCTTTTGATTTTTTAAGATTAAAATTGTTCTCGAAGTATTCCAATATAAGTCTTAGATACCATGTTTTATTACATAATTATATACTTTTAATAATATAGAAGAAACCAATAATTTATAAGTTTTAAAGAATTCGGTTGTAAACCCATCAGGGCCAGGTGATTTTCCAACCTTGAGATTCGAGATAACGTCTTGAATTTCTTGTAGACTTATAGGGGCTGAGAGCAATTCTCCTTGATTTTTACTTATGGAGGGGAATTTAATAGATTTAAAAAACTCAATCATATTTGTATGCGTAGAACTATTTGTATTTCCGTTAGAATATATGTCAGAAAAAAGGTTAGAAAAAAGTTGTATTATTTCTTGATCAGAGTTATAAATCTTATTATCAAAGTGCAACCGAGATATCTTAGGAGGTTCTTGATTGTTTCTAATTAATTTTGCAAGAAATTTAGATGGAGTTTGTGCCCATTCAGAGTAGGTAGCAATCATCCTTTGTTCAAAAATGGTTAGGTTCTGTTTATGTAATTGAAGTAATTGGGATTGTAAGTCATTTATTAAATCATCTCTCTTGGGATCTACAATTATTTTTGTTGTTTTTCTAGTACAAGTAGTTTATTCGTAAGTTCAGTTTCTTTATCCTTATATTTCCTTTTAAGAAAAGAGGCTTTATTAATTAAAATTCCTCTCATATACGCTTTACAAGCTGCCCATTGTATATCCAAAGGTATATCAGAACTATCCAGACTAAGGGTAAGATTAGATATTATTTCAGTAATTTCCTGGATAATGTCTTTATTACGGAGTAAATTATTATTAAGTGTCCAATTATTATGTTTAGAGGGGAAATTTTTTTTATGAATAGGATTAATGTTTATCGAAATCTTAGAGTGATCAGATACGGATCTCGGATCCAAGAATAGAGCAATATCAAAGTGAGTGAAAAATTCGAGATTAAGAAGAAGTCTAATCTTGACCAAGATTTGGAGCATTTTGAATAATAAGTGTATAGCTCCTCTTTCGTTATTTGGTCTTTTAAAGAAACAGGGTCAGTAAGACTAAGGTCAAACATCAAATCTTCCAAGGCAGATGAGGATTGAGTATTGTACCAATAATAGGAAGTTTTATTAGAACGATCAACAATAGGGTCAATCACAGCATTCCAATCACCCCCAACTATAATATAATGATCTTTAAAGGTTGCCAAAATATTATGAATTTCTGTAATAAAGATATATTGCTGAGAACATGGGCCATATAAATTAAAAATATAATAGGTTTATTAATATTAGGAAATTGAGATGTGAAAAAACACCATCTGCCATTTACATCAGATCTTATATTAAGTATGGTACCCTGAAAAGTTCTTTTGATAATTATCGCTACACCTCTAGCATTAGAACTATTACCTGAAGAAATAATAAGTTTCACCCATTTCTTCTCTCTCACTCCTGCCCAATCGCTATCATACAGGTGTGTTTCTTGAAGGAAACATATATTCGCATATGATTTGAGAATCAGGTGACAAATAAGCGCCCTTTTAGACCTATTTTGCAACCCTCTAACATTCCACGAATCTATATATAAAGTCATAATACAATAAACTTAGTTGGGACTAGTATATATTTATTGTAAAAGGAAGGAAAAACCTAAGAGAGTAAATACTGAGACTGTGTAAAAACCAAAAGCGCTCACTTTTATTCGTAAATACATAACTGACTTTTATTTTTAATCTTCTCCTATATTTTCCATACTGTCCTTTATCTATAATCATAAAATGACGATAATAAGCATAGAAAAAGGACAAGGAAAGAAACAAAATATGACAGCAATAAGAATCCTTCCATACCACCCCAGTGCCTACCCACCCCTCAATGTTAATGGAAGGAGATAATATATCGTACGACTGTAAAGCAAATAAAATGTTAGCATAATATTTCTTGTTATAACAAAGGATTAAATAAAAATTAAGTAACAAACTAACACACCAACAATATGTACATATATACAGCACACTATGTTTCCAAGGCCCAGCTATGCTAGAACCCATATATACCACCCCCACGAGATCATATCCCGAATAATGAGAATAGCCATAAATAAAAGAGAAAAAAAAATTAACTTATCTAACTAGAATCTATATATAACCTAAATGGTTCATGTAAACCCGACCAATACATCATGCAATAAGGCATACATTAACAAGTAATACATTAAATATATATTAAACTATATCACTGTTTCTTAAATGTCTCTAGAATGAAGTCCAGAACAATGAACATTCACTGTAGGACACCTCTTGAAGTGGAGCACATCAGCATCTCAGCAACAGTATCACAAGCAAAGGTTCCACTTCTTACAGTTAGATGAGAGCCATAATACTCACAGAGAACCACAAAGAGGAAATATATCAGGAGAATATTCTTCCGAACAAATCAAGACACCTGTACAGTCTCAAATTCCGGAACATCTTGACGCTTACTGGCATCTGCAGAGTCATACATTCTTCTATCTCCTACCCGATTTTCCCGCTTAATAGTACAGATACTGTCTTTAACCAAGAACTCACGCCATAACAGAAACAATGTTAAGCCAACAGCAAGGCTTACTTACTTTGTTAGCATATTTGACAGAAATAAGCCTCGACAGTCACAGAAAAATAGTCTTTGAACAACCACACATGTTGAACAAAATATTACTCGCATAAACACATTTGCACATTTCAGCACTTGTAGGAGAACAGCATTTCTTCACAACGATAGTGTAAAGCAAACTGAAAGATAACCAAAAACCTTTTCATACCACTGGGTAAGAGTTAAAGGCTTTAATAAAAGCTTCTTTAGCTAGTACTTAACCTCTTTATATGTAAATAAAAGAACACTGGTATCTCATCTGAAACCTTATATTTCTTTTAATTAAATCAGCACAGAAGGGAGCTAGCCTCTGCCTACTCAATTTTATTTGATGTGGCAAGTCTTGAGTAAAAGTAATTTTATGACTGTTCCATAACAATGTTTTTGCTTCTTTGCTGACTGTAAAATGTTTTGCACCCTGAAAGTTCAACAGTTTTGTATAAATGATGCGAGGGATTTGTGAATCCTGTCTCGTCTAATTGCTCTATGCCCTTTCAATTATTATTTTATCAGCAGTAATACTCGGACCCAAAAGTGCACTGAAAATCTGTCCACAGATTGAAATAAGGTTTTGGTTATCATATGTTTCAGGTAGCCCCTAATAATGATATTAGACTTCTTGCTTCCAGATCTGTTAGTTTAGTTTGTAATTCCTCAATAAGTACAGAATTGTTTTTTGTAATATCAGACACTTGACTAATTTTAAAGTCATTATTTTGTGTTTTTTGCTCTAATGTGTCCATTCTCTGTACTATCTGGTTAATAGATTTAGTAAGACCAGACATTTGGTCAGAGATAAGCTGGACAGCATCCTGAATTGGTTGAAGCACAACTTTCAAATCTTCGATGTGAAGATTTGGTTCAATTTTTGTTTTGGCATTTGTTTTATTACCTGAGGAACTACTATCCAGAGCAGTTTTTGAAGTTCTCTGTCTTTTACATGTGTTATCTTTCTCAGGAGAAAGGATTGAGGAGATTTTTGCCTTAGAATTCTGGGCATCCATATTCTCCGCACTTTCTGACATGACTGAATTCCGATAAACAATACAGAAATAAGGAGCGCCAAATACCAGAAGCAATCCTGTCAGGCACAACGTTTCTCACACAGGCCTCCTGAAATTGTCCCAGAAACAGGATAAACAGGAAAAAAATACAGTTTTTGCCAGAAAACAGACCACCAATTAACTTCGGATAAGTTATATTAGTCTCTTGTATCACCGAGTAATAATTACATCAGTTTAGAAACACTTAAGGCTATAAAAAATAAAAATTAACGGTAGGAGCTCGTGGGTAGGGTGCTAACTAGCCGACCACCATCTTGGAAGGTCCGGAATGAGTTAAAGTTCCCCATAATGATTGTTTCATTAGACAATGCATTGGAAGCCTAATTCAGTAAGGTCTCTAGTGTGGGTATATTATTACCAGATGGAATGTAGCATCCAATAATGTTAATAAACTTTTGGTGGTTGATTTTTAGTCTGGTAAGAATAATTTCAGCTTTGTCAAGAGTACAGGTGGTTAGTTCCAAAATTTCAACATTAAGATGATTTTTAGACATTATAACTACTCCACTTCCCTTTTTGCTTTACCTATCATTATGTAGGATATTATAACATGGTGGCAAAATGTCATTGTTTGTAATGTCTGGTTTTAGCCATGTTTTGGTTAATAGGACAATATCAGGCTAATATAGTGAGAGATTGAAGTGTAGATCATGATTTTTTTTAGTAATGCTTCTTATGTTGATATTTAGAAATAAAAGGGCTGCAGCTCTCCTAAGGAGTTGTAGTATGGTGTGAGAATGTTTAGAGTGTTGAGTGAATGTATTGGGAGTAGAAGTAGGTGGACTGGGATAAGGATGTATATCAGTGCTAAGAGATAGTTTTAATGTCACATAGATTATGATTTTTATAATTAGAGCCATATATCTATCACATTCCAGGGAAGGTTTGGAGCAGTGGTGGTGAGATAGGGATAAGAAGGGAGCATAATCAGTGGGTGATATGTAGAAAATGTATGAATGGATTGGAAAACTAAAAGAAGCAGCGTTTTGAGTATGAGTAGTAGTAGTGGCATGGTGGGATGTTGAGTCAATTAGATTGACATGATATGAAGTAATGTGTGCAAGTTTTGTCAGAATTGGTAGAGTAGTGAGGTATAGTTGGATCATATTGTTGATATTTAATTTTCTTGATCTAGCAGAATAGTTAGCATATAGTTTTGTTAGGGGTTATGACAACATTGTGAGCAATTGTATCACCTAAGTATAGAGAGTAGTAAATAATTTTATCACCTAAGTGTACAAGAAAGTAGAGGAGAGAGTGGAAGTGATGGAGTACTTTAAATTAGTTATGTTTTTCTTAGTATGATATTGTTTTATGTAGTTCAATTATATGGTGGTGTCCTAGGTAAAGGAGTTCAAGCTGAACAGAATAAGGAGTACTACATAGTATAGTGGTTTGTGGGAATTGTCAGGTTTTATTTGCATGTAAAGGATCTGGATACTTTGAGCTAAGGTTGGACAGATATAGCAAGGGAGTAGCAGGGTAGTTATAAAGGTAAATGGGTGGAGTGGAGAGATGAGGGAGAAAGGGTTGAAAGGAATGGTTAGATGGGAGGATGATGTCAGAGGGATTTGATTTGTCCATGTTTGGGTGTGGAAGTGATTATGATGTATAAGAGTAATTGAAGTGGGGGTGGGTGGGAATGTGGGTAGGGTTGGGGAGAAGCATGAGCCCGAGTGGAGCGAGGATGAACTGAACAGGTTGTACCTGAAAGTCATATTGGACCAAGAAGAAAGAAAATAATCAGTGCCTACTAGACAGTCATAGGAGCTATGGTTCCAGGTAAACAAAAAGAGTCATTTATAACAAGATAATAAAAAAAATATAACAGTACAAAGGCAGTTATACGCCAGTTGAGAAAGAAGTTACATACTGTTATTTATGAGGTTGGTATAATATATAAGCAGTAGGTTAAGGTTGTAGTTGGCAGCAGGAAATGAACAGTGTAGACGAGAGAGAGAGTTTACAGGGGAAAATGAATTGCGTTCTCGTTTTGTACTAAGTGCCGCTAAGAGTACAGCATGAAGCATAGATAAACCTTCAAACATACAATACTTTATGGAGGGAGACTTTGTGACCACAAGTCTTCGGGCCCTTATGGGGCTCACTGAATGCAGAAATAGTCCAGGAAATGTTGCACTTTTAATTAAGAAGATGATCGCAGGTTGATATGCTTTACACCTGCAGTCAAACAAATGGAAGATATACCATAATAATATGGCTGTACACTGTACACCAGCAGAAGCAGTGATCAATACAGTGGATAGGGGCAGAGTGAAAAAGATCAAGAACTATATTGAGGAGACTACTTCCATATAAATTTATCTGGAATTTCTTATCTTCACGGAATGTTTAACAGTGAGTGTTCAGTACTTTTTAAGATAGGGGTAGTTTGATTTATTTATCTAGCTTAGGTAGAGGCTTCTTTGGGTATTCTTTGTGCACTTTCTCAATTGTCTACATATTTAATACGTATCTGTACTGTTTGTGTTTTTTCTTAAGTAAAAGTTTATTTATTTCCTTTAAGTTCTAGTTTATAGCCCTCATCTTACTAGGTATCAAACAAAACAGCCTCTCATTTTTTCTATATGATATAAATTTCAGTGCCTTCTTTTTTCATTGTGTTACTGATTTTTACATTGCCTTATTTCATAAAGGGAAATCACTCTCTTTTTTTAGCTCATAGACTTTCTAACTGCATCTCTTGTGGAGACTGATGAAATTAGTACTTTTGTTCTGTTGATGCATTATTGAGTTTAACTAGAACTGCGCTTTTGTGCCTTGTTGGTATTGGACTGTTGTTCACTATTTCTTTGCTGACTATAGTGGCATTAAATTTTAATAATTCTGTGCTATTCTGCCTTGATAATTTGCTACTGTTCTTCACTACTGGTATTATTTAAGATAATAATCCAGTGTTGTCTGTTACTCATACAAGGTATATAAAACAAAAGTATTGTCTCAGTTACTGACTGCAGTTTTTCATCATTACGTTTATTCAATTTCTACATTACTGATTACTATAGAGTTACAGTATTTAAAGCTACTGCTCTATAGTGCTACACTAGAGAGTACAGAGTTAACTTTGTGATATACTTTAACTACTTGGTTGATTCTTTTATTGTTACAGCACTTTAAACTACTCATTTAGATCATCTGTAACTATTATATTTACTGCATCTGGATCCATTGAGTTAGATGATCCATTGTTCATTGTTTTTACAAGCTAGGTGGAGACCACATCAGCCTGTTGGGTAAAGTTATTTAGTTAAAATGATCCTACATAGTCTGTCAGTTTTACATTTCTTTTTTGCACTTGTGACTACTACAGTAGATAGAGCTCATTCTTTTATCCTTTATTTATATCCTAGTTTATTACCTTTTTCTAGCCTAGTCAATTATTCTCTTCTGTCTTATGGCAAAAGTAAGTTATTATGCTATCCTACACCCTTTATCTGCACTGGCCAGTATGGAATCTCAATTAGCTGTTTCCCCTTCTGCAGCCAGCCTGTTAGCACTAGATGTTTTGAGGCAGTGTAATAACTGCCTCATGCTTATTGAAAACTCTTAATTACTACCTCACAATGATTTAGTATGTAAGAGGTGTAAGTATCTATTTAATTTAGAGGGTATCTTTTCACCCCAGAACACATTTGGTAAACATAATACATAAACACACACAGCACAGAACACTTCCACTAAACCAACATATGCTGAGGTTCTTAAAAGAAACTTCAGACATTACTTCATACAGCAACACATGCACCTTCACCCTTCACACTCAAACCTAGGATACAAACCTTTAAGAGGCACAGGGATGAAGACCCCAAGCCCTTATAGCCCACTATAGCTGCAAGAAACCATGGTAATGTTTTAATAATAGGTGGCTCCATTGTAAGGCATATGGACACAACCCTCACCAAGCTGGATAAGAATATGGTGACAGTTATCTGCCTTTCTGGAGCCAGAATCCAGGATGTAACAAGGGCTTTTAGATCCATCCATCTTGACAAATACAATTATGATCTCATTGTGGTCATTTGGGGGTGAATGACCTTAGACTGTCTACATAGAGAGACATGCAAAAGGATGCAGAAGCCTTACAAGACTATCTGCAAATATATAGAGCTGAGTATATTTTTCTGTATTATTCTGTATTATAGAGCTAAATTGTTGCTTAGATACCTGTTGTCTTACTGTTCTGCAAATATACAGAGATCAGTATATAGTTTTTTGGTTTTATAATTTGTACTCTGATTCCTCACATCTCTGTTGAAATTGAAACCCCCCCCTCCTTGTTCTTGGTTGTAGTTTAAATTTGGTGGCTTTTGCAGTGCCCGCCCCACTGTAGATTTGATCTAGGACACTCCCCCAGTCCCATCTCTTTACCGCATTCTACCTAATAAACCCTTTCTGCACTTGCTTTTAGTCCTTTTTAATTTAATTACATTTTTTCAAACTGTGTGTGGACTAATATTGCTACATACTCAAGTGTGCCAGCTCGCACTGCATGTGAATTGTTTTTACTACTGTTTTTGCTACTTTTCTGAAAAAAAAATTGTAAGCCTGTTTCCTACCTTTCCTGTAATTAGTGTTCCAGATACAGATTTGCTGTATTCAGGACTATTTGTAAGCTTCTGAGCCCCCCCAGCCTTTCTGTGTTGGAGGGAAGCCTTCTAGCTAATCAGTGGATGTGGTAAGCACTAGGTAAACTGTCTACCACATAAGGAGTGGTTCTGGACCAGAATTTGTAGTTATTGGCCATTTGGGTGGTCTTCCATCTCTCTCAACTTTCTGATTTGAAGGCCTGTATTTGCACTTGTTTCAGTCCTGTGACTCCTGGGCCCATCTCATTTGCTCACTCAAAATAAATGTATCTGCTTTTACTGTATTTGTGTTTCTTCCTACTTTATTTTGCTTTTGCATCATCTTAAAAGTACTCAATTGTATTTATTACTGCTTGGTGTAACTCATTCTAAGCCTTTTAGTTTAAGCACTTTGGGCTTCAGACCAGTTGTTTTACATTAAGAAGGTTTGTGGTCTGCACTGTAGTGGCAGAACAGGTAGCTTACATCCTTCTAAGTTGGGAACTGCTGATTGAGGGCTCAGTGTCTGTTATTCTAAAAGTGTATTAATTCTGGTTTAAGCACTTGGGCTTCAGGTCAGTTATTTTACATTAAAAGGGTTCGTGGTCTGCACTCTTGTGGGAGGAGAGGCTGGACTCTGCCCTTCTGAGCTGGGAATTTCTGGTTAAAGGCTTATAGTGCTTGCATATTTAAACTGCTTCTTACTGAAATTGGTACACCTTGTTTGCTGTAGCATAGACTAGATCCAGGCCTGCTGAATCTAGCTTTGCTTGTATAACTTGAGCACTAATCCAGGCATTCTTTAAAGTATTCAATTGTATTTATTACTACTTGGTAGTAACTTGATTAAAGTGTAGCTATCATTCTAAGTCTTTTGGATCAAGCACTTGGGCTTCAGACCAGTTGTTTTACATTAGGAAGGTTTGTGGCCTGCACTGTGGTGGCAGGACAGATAGCTTACATCCTTCTAAGTTGGGAACTGCTGACTGAGGACTCAGTGTCTGTTATTCTAAAAGTATATTAATTCTGGTTTAAGCACTTAGGCTTCAGGCCAGTTGTTTACATTAAGAAGGTTTGTGGTCTGCACTGTAGTGGCAGAACAGGTAGCTTATATCCTTCTAAGTTGGGAACTGCTGATTGAGGGCTCAGTGTCTGTTATTCTAAAATTGCATTAATTCTGTTTTAAGCACTTGGGCTTCAGTCCAATTATTTTACATTAAAAGGGTTCGTGGTCTGCACTCTTGTGTGAGGAGAGGCTGGACTCTGCCCTTCTGAGCTGGGAATTTCTGGTTAAAGGCTTATAGTGCCTGCATATTTGAACTGCTTCTTATTGAAATTGGTACACCTTGTTTGCTGTAGCATAGACTAGATCCAGGCCTGCTGAATCTAGCTTTGTTTGTATAACTTGAGCACTAACCCAGGCATTCTTTAAAGTATTCAATTGTATTTATTATTGCTTGGAATTAACTTGATTAAAGTGTAGCTATCATTCTAAGTCTTTTGGATTAAGCACTTGGACTTCAGACCAGTTGTTTTAGATTAGGAAGGTTTGTGATCTGCACTGTGGTGGCAGGACAGGTAGCTTACATCCTTCTAAGTTGGGAAATGCTGATTGAGGGCTCAGTGTCTGTTATTCTAAAATTGTATTAGTTCTGGTTTAAGCACTTGGGCTTCAGGCCAGTTATTTTACATTAAGAAGGTTTGTGGTCTGCACTCTTGTGGGAGGAGAGGTTGGACTCTGCCCTTCTGAGCTGGGAATTTCTGGTTAAAGGCTTATAGTGCCTGCATATTTGAACTGTTTCTTACTGAAATTGGTACACCTTGTTTGCTGTAGCATAGACTAGATCCAGGCCTGCTGAATCTAGCTTTGCTTGTATGCATGTTGTTTGTTTGTTTGTTATTTCCCTGAAATGCTAATTCCACCTAAAACGCGGCTTTTCAGCACTTCTGTGGATCCCTAGTGATATCTGCATTGCTTACTGTACTTATTTCCTTGTTTCACTTGAAAGAAAGTTACTGTTTGTCATTTTTGCATTTAAGTTACCTGTAACACATTGCATTTAAGATACCTGGCACTTGCTCACTAAAGCTATTATATAAGTCAGCACTAAAAAATTAAAAGCACTACACCCTCACAAACTCCCCTTGAGTACCTTGTTCCCCATTGGCCCTTTTTTTCAATTATAAAGGAATTCCCAATACTATTCTAGCATGTCCAAAGATCAGTTGTCAGTCTCCTCTCCGGTCCAGCTGGTGAATCTGGGAATCTTGAGGCAATGTTACAACTGTCTCATGTACACAGACAACCCTCTCCTCCTCCCAACAAATTCCAACACATGTGAGAGATGCAACCATATAGCCATAGTGGAGGCAAAGCTCTCTCAACTCAGTGCTGATGAAACCAGTCAGGAGGAGAAGGAAACCACACTCACTACAATTCCAGTCTCACATAGACCTACCACAACAGCAAACCAAACACATAAACACACAAAAACATACTTGGAGGCTCTAAATAAAACTCTGCCTAAGCAGCAGAGACCTCCAAAGCAGACACTCAAGCAACCGCTACCCCAAAACAAAACACATGCAACACATAGCTCACAAAGCCAGTGTGCCGAACAGTCACAGCCCTTAAGGCTAAACAACACAACTGATACATTTGTAGTAGGTGACTCTATCATCAGGCACACTGATGTCCCACTCATCAGGCTGAACAAGGAGAAGGTCACGGTGTGCTGCCTGTCAGGCGCTAGGATCCGCCACATAACACAAGCACTCAGGTCACTCCAAGGCAAGTACAAATATGACTCAGTCATTGTCCATGCTGGTGTGAATGACCTGAGATGTACCTCCTTGGACAACAAGAAAAGAGACATAGAGGAGCTCTCTGAGCATGTAGCCCAGGCTGGTATGACCCTGACCTTGAGTAGCATCTTACTCTCACCATGAATGATGCCACAATATGAAGACAAGATGATCAATTTCAACAATTGGCTTAAGTATTGGTGTCATTCAAAGAGGATCCAATGCCTGTCAGCCTGGGATGACATGCTCGACAAGCCACGATGCTAAGCTAGGGACGGCTTCCACCTGTCACCCCTGGGCTTTTGGATATTGGCAAAGGCTCTTGCTACCCCCATAGTGCCTTTTTTAGGCAAGGCTCAAAAGACAAACCCACCTCCATAGGTATCACAAGGGATAAGAAACTAAGAGTAATGCTACTCAACTCCAGAAGTCTAAACCGCAAGATGCATGCACTCAAAACTCTCCTTAGCATGGAGAACATCCATATCTGTGCAGTAACAGAAACCTGGTTCAAGGCTCCCAAGAGCACCCCAGCACTACCAGGTTATAACTCATACCATACATTTCGGCCCCAAAACTTGGACCAAACCACAAAAGGAGGGAGAGTATCAATATTCATCAAAGATACCCACACCTCCAGGTTGGTGGCACAGCACGAAGAATCAGAGACTATCCATGTGCAACTAACAGTGGGTAAAACTGCCTTCCAGTTTATAGCCTGTTACAGACCACCCTCCCAAACCCAGGAACCCCATTCGGCCTGCCTGAGAACACTGGAAAATATGAAGGTCTCTCCAAACACCATTATATTGGGCGACTTCAGCTACCCAAACATAGACTGGGAGCATTACTCTAGCTTCAACACGCTAGCCCAAAGGTTCCTAGAATTTATAAACTCAAATGCTATCGAACAACTTGTTACCACTCCCACAAAAGGGGAAAACATACTGGACCTGATCATCACCAACATGGGGACTCTATGCTCCAGACCAGAAGTGTATCCCTCACTGGTAAGATCAGACCATAAACTAATCTCACTGGATATTCACATCCCCACTCCACCCCCTGCCCTGAAAACCACAACAACAACTTCTCTAAAGGAAATTTCACACTCTTCAAAACCGAGGTGGAATCTTTCAAAGCCCCCAGGCCAGTGGAAAATACGGCCCAGACCGCAGAATCCTTTATAAACGCATTCTATGAACACCTTCAGGAATGCATGGATCATGCAATCCCAAATAAAACCAAGACCCAATCCACCAAAGGCAGACGTCCTGTCTGGTGGACCCCAGCCATAAACAAACTATACAATAGAAGGAGGAAGCTACTACATGATAGAGCAAAATCACAAAAAGGGAAGGCATCTCTGATCAGTATTAGCAAAAAACTATGGGCACTCATAAAATCGTCTAAGGCCAGCTTCGAGAGAAAAATTGCACAGGACACTAAGGATAATCACAAGGCTTTCTTTAGTTATGTTAGGATCCTGGGTGGGAATTCAAAGATGTGCTCAGAATTAGTCCAAAATGACAAAAAAATATACCGAACCCACAGACATTGCCAACATCCTAGCTGACAGGTTCAGCACAAACTTCTCCCCCCCCCCCCACCAAAAGGGCAAATATCTATCTCAGCAGAGTGCTGTCCCCCTGACATCTCAGATGCTCAGGTAAGAGCTGCCCTCTCCAAAGCAAAAAACACAGCATCAATGGGACCAGAAGGTGTCCCGGGCTGCGTCCTACATGAACTCCAAGAAGAGCTAAACCCAAACATAAAACTACTGTTCAATCTCAGCCTTACTACAGGATATGTACCCAAAGAGTGGCGTACAGCAACAGTGGTCCCTCTCCACAAAGGTGGTGCCTCAATGGATCCTGGAAACTATCACCCTATAAGCCTGACTAGCTTGGACTGCAAAGCTATGGAAAGGATCATCATGGACCTCATAAATAAAGATATTGGGGACCTACAAACACTGGATCCTACCTAGTTCGGCTTTGTTAATGGCAGATCCTGCCTCTTAAACCTGGTTGATTTCTTTGAAACAGTCACCAAGGCCATTGACGAGGAGAAGGTGGTCCACACAGCCTACCTGGACCTCGCAAAAGCCTTTGATACAATACCCCACTTGGGCATTATAGATAAGCTCACCAGCTTAAATATAAACCCCTATGTCACTAGATGGGTTGCAAACTGGCTCAAGGACAGAACCCACATGGTTAGAATTGCTGGAGCCATGTCAGACTCCAAACCAGTTACAAGTGGCATCCCACAAGGCTCAGTCCTGGGACCTCTCTTGTTCGGTATATATTTCTCGGAGGTACAGGCCAAAACAGAAGGACTGTGGCTGACCAAGTTCGCAGATGACTGCAAACTGGGCACCATAATCGACTCTCCAGCTGACACAAGCATCCTCCAAAAGGGCCTCATAGAAACAGACAACTGGTGCCAGAGCCGTGGCCTCAAGCTAAATGCCCAGAAGTGTATAGTCATCCCCTTTGGCAAAAACAAATTGCCCACAAATTACCACATAGGTGGTAATCCATTAAGTACAGAAGAAGTAATTATGGACCTGGGGACCCAAGTTGATATCAATCTCTCATTTGACAACCACGTGGCCAAAGTGGTTAGAAAAACATTTTATATAGCCCACCTAATCATGAAGAGATTCACATCTAGATCAGGGGAGGTCATTGTGCCTCTTTACTCATCCCTCATCAGGCCCATAATTGAGTACAATTCCCCTTTTGGGATGTACCTTACCAGACACCTGTAGCAACTGGAAAGACCCCAAAAGTACCTCACCAAGAGGATCAAAGGGCTCAAACAGATGCCATATGCTGCCCGGTTAAAGAAACTCCAGCTCTACTCAGTGGCATACCGCCTGCTCAGAGGCGATCTGTGCCTGACGTATAAAGCCATGTCCAACCCGGAATTAATGGACATGCTGCACCTCAGAAAATCCATATCCCATCCAGCTATGCACTCGAGAGACTTGAACCTCAGCACTGAAATAAATAGGAAATGCTGGAGGGACAGTTTCATAACCCAGAGGCTCCCTTCACTCTGGAATAAAATCCCAGTTCAGGTTAGGCAGAGTCCCTCATTGACTCTCTTCAAGAGAAATCTTGATGAGTGGATGGGAGATCTTAGGTTTACCCCGGGTATCACTTCTGTGTCACTGTTAGACAGAGGCTCAGTATACTAACCTCGAAAAAGGGCATAGCAAAATAAATTTAAAATGGGTGGCGAAAGCCAAACACATTCTGGCTAGGCTTATAAATGCCCTAGGGCAGATAGCCTAGTATGAACCTATGAACCTATGAACCTATATGATTTAGCTTGCTATACATGTGTCTGAGGCAGAAAGAACACTGGTCTTGAGTGGTATTTTGCTATCATCCAGAATGATACCAAATTTTAAAGAGAAGATAATTGGTTTTAATAATTGGCTATGCAGCTGATTTGGGTCTATGTCAAACTATCAAATGGCCAAATTGTTGAAACCCATATGATCGAGATCATATAGTCAACAATTTAATTTGCCAATAAATAACATAAACCCAAACAACACCTGCAAACAACACAAACAATGCTTTTTGAGAGGAAGCAAAACTCCTGTGCCCCCCATACCCCCTGCTAATTATAGGTACCAACTCCGAGATCACACTACAATGGGAAAAAGGGCAAATTCCCTGATCCCTACTGTGCTGCAGTCTCAATCAAAATGGTTCAAAGAACCATATTGTTGACCATATGGTTTTGACCCTCTGGGTTTGACAATTTGGCCATTCAGTAATTTAACATAGAGCTACTGATTTCATTCTAGGGAGATGTAATATGTGTCAGATTAGGATAAGATGACTGACAGGCCTCCTGCTTTGTCAGGTGATAGTCTTCACCTCTTTTACCAAGGCTTTTACATCTCGCTAAAGCCTTTGCTGCCCCATAGAGCTTTATTTAGGCCAAGTACATCTGACAGACATTTCAGCCAAGTAAATTATAATTTAGAACACATTAATGTAGCTCTATTCAGTGCCAGGAGTCTTAACAAAAATGCCCTGAACTTGAGGATCTGAATGCATTCATATATGTGTACTTACAGAAATATATTTTCACAGCAGTGAAACCACTCCCTTTATTCCTGGATATAATGCCTATCATATATTCAGGCCTACTATCAACTGTGGAGAAATATCAGCATTTACCAAGGATATCATTAAATCAAGACAGATTTCTTGGACACCACACTTGAACTCTTAGACATCCAAATCACCATAAACAAGATTATTTACTAAATTATAGCTACCTACAGAATACCCTCTTTGTTTTCTTCTGAGTATGGTAGTTATCTTAACACATTAGCTGAAATGCCCATTAAACCTAAGACCTTTCCATTGGTGGACTTCAGCTACCCATCATGGTTGGCATGCCCAGCACTTCTTGACATTATAGATGCAAGCTCTGTTTCACAAATATGTACCCATCCTGCTAGGCCCAAATATCTTTGATCTAGTCTTCACAAATATGGCCATTTCTTACAGATCTCCATATGTATCACCATGCCTTGTTAAATCAGGACATCATTTAGTGATCTTTTCCATTATAGCTGGTGATACTTCCTCTGAAAATAGCTCTCTCTTTAGGTACTTCTGAAACAACCTTCTTTGGTACTTGATGATCTAAATAAATTCTGATGTAATCTTCCTCTGAAGCTAAAGCTGATATATATGCCTTTGATTTCTACTGCCACTTAAATAGTTGCATTGATAAGGCAGTCCCTATCCACACCAAATACAATGAGAAATGTAAAAATAACCCTTTGTGGTGGAATGCACATATAAATAAATTATATAACAAGAGAAAGAAACTGCCTAATGTTTATAAGTGCTATCATTCTTCCTATCTAACAGCACACTTAAGCAAACTAACAAAGAGTGTAAGGGAAACATTAGAAACTCAAAGTGGAGTATGAACTTAAAGTAGCCAAAATATTAACCAAAAATAACTAGAAATCATTCCTTCTATATCAGGAAGTTAATAAGTGACACCCAACAGTGTTTGTAGCTAGTCCACAATAATACTACACCTTCTTACCCAACCAAAATACCTAATATCCCAGCTGAAAAATGTAGCTCATATTTTACTTTACTCACAGTTATAGCTATTACATAGGTTCCACAATTCCAGGTATCCTCTTTAATTGCTATGGAACAAGTTCTCTCAGCCATCTCTAAAACGTCATCCATGGGCCCTGATAAAATTTCATGCTTTCTGATTATTAGTGCCAAATATAGCCTTTCTGAATCCTTATTTAACATAGTTAATCTAGGCCTGTCCACATGTTACATTCCTGAAGCCTGGAAAACAGGAATTGTAATGCCATTACACAAGGGCATCCCAGCTACAGACCCTGGTGACTACAGACCCATTAGTCTCACTAGCCTCACATGCAAACCTGCTGAGCACATTATATGAGATCTCAGTCTGGACATTGAAAATCTCTTAACACTGGACAGTCATCAATTTAGCTTTATCAAAGGAAGGTCATGTCTAGTTAATCTCATTCATTTCTTTGAAAAAGTACGCTAAGCAGTGGATAGTAGATATGCCATTCATACGGCTTATCTACACCTGGCCAAGGCCTTTTGCACTATTCCCCATTTAGGCATTATTGGGAGACTTGTAAATCTGAATATAAATCCTTATATTGTACAATGAATAGCTAACTGATAGTCTGACAGAACCCAAGTGGTTAGAATTACAGGTAATACTTCTGAAAGCAAAATAGTTACCAGTGGTATACCACAAGGCTCAGTGTTTGGCCTACTCCTATCTGGAATATATTTCTCAGATCTTCAGGTTAGCACTCCTGGTCTATGGTTAACTAAGATTGCAGATGACAGTAAAATGGGTGTTATTATTCAGTCTTTGACTTACAATTGCTCTAACATGGATTATACCATGTTAACAACTGGTGCAAGGATAATGGTCTCAAATTAGATGCAAAAATGTAGTATAGTTCATTTTGGTGAGCAAAGCAATATCACCTATCATATAGGAGACACAGCCCTTCAATCAGTTGCTTTTGTAAGGGATCTAAGTACTCTTGTTGATAATTCTTTAATATTTAACCATCATGTCCCCACAGTAGTCCAGCAAGCCTTTTATCTGACTCATCTAATTTCCCAAAGGCTTCTCCACTAGATCCAAAGAAGTCTTAATTCCCCTTTACGTGTATGTTATCAGACCCATTGTTGAATATAATACACTTTCTGGTACTTATTTGTCTGAACCTGTCACACAACTTATGAGGCCTTAGAGATTCATAAGTAAAAAATATCAGTGGCTTCCAAAATCTTAGTTATCAGGAAAGGCTGGTAGCCCTTTTTCTGTACTAAGTCTCTTACAGATTCTTCAATGGAGATCTTTGTCTATCCTTCAAGCCATGAAAGATCCAACCCAATTTGACTTCCCTATTCTTTCAAAAAATGAATGGTGCCTCAAATAACTGATTAAATGAACTAAAACTCTATCAGCAGATAAATAAGACATGTTGGCATGATAGATTCATATCCCAATATATCCCATACCTTTGGAACAAATTTCCATTAAATGACAGGCAGAGTAACACCCTTGCCATCTTCAAGGTAAACCTAGATAATTGAATGGGAAACAAGAACTCCTTCCCTGGTCTCTCTTGTCTTACTTTCCTTTGAGGCTAGAGGGAAGTACTGAATAAGGTTTTTTTGGCTAGGCTTGTAATGGTTGACAGACAGATTGCCTAGTATTGCTTATTAAACTATGAACCTATTATTTGAAAATAAGAGTAAGGTAATATATACTGAATGGACTATAATTTTGTTAAAACTTATGGGTGACTTACTGAAGTTAAACAGTGGCTCTAACAATGTTTCATTGGTGTTAATTAATCGGTTGCTTTATTCCCAGTCAAAGGATAATATAAAAAATCCATTCATAAATCCTCAAGATTTTGGCCATTAATCAGCAAAATTTCTCAATCCAGAGTACTTCTTCTTTCTAATATTATAATGCTTGATGCTGACTTATCTTTGAAAGAAACTGAGACTGCTACTGCATATCACAAAATGGGTAAGGTACCAGGTCCCAACATTTTTGGCAATATTTACTATAAAGAATTCAAATCACGTCTCTCAATTTCTGTCAAAATTGTGTTAATTTGTCAATAATAATAGCATATGAAGATAAATACATAAAATACCGAAAGACAATTTTTATTCTCAAATGAACTCCAAGTTTATACTAATAAAAAATCAACCATCCCATTATTCTGGCTTCATTCAATCTTGTTACACTCCAAATAACAATATTATGCTTGAACTAACCATATATTACCATGCAAATCAGAAAGGAGCTTTTTTGCACTGGATGTAAATAAAGCTTTTTCTATTCAAAGTTATTAGGAAGTGTCACTTAACTAAGAACTTTATTTAATATATTAAATTATGACTCATCCTCTACTTCAATTGCTATTAATGCCATGATCTCCCTATATATTCAACCTCTACAGGTACATGGTAGAGTGGCCTCAATAACATCTATTATTCAATCTCTTGAAGCTTTTTTTCCTCAATATTCTTCAGAATGCATCTTTATTTGCATTTAAATTCTTTAATTCGGTTATTAATATCATTTTGTTTGCTGATGATATTCTTTACTTCCAAACTTGTCCCAAACCTAACCCCTCCCAGTTATTAAAGGTTGTGGAAGAGTGTAGATATTACACATTCAACTTGACAAATAAATTCCCTCCTCCCTGAGTAACAGTAATGAGATACTAAACTTGTTACATCAAATAATGTTAAAATATTATTAAATGAGCTAAGTATCTTGAACTTTAATATAAATTAGATATATGTAGAGTTAAGTTATATTTACAGTTAGCACGATTAAATTTAATTTGATTATGGTTAAGGTAAAAACTGATCTGGGCAGTTGCAATATATTTAAATTTAACATACTAGCAAGAGTATTCAGTATTAAGATTATTTTTTTCTGAGATTTTGTTTTCTGTCATAACTACATTTCTCATAATTCACATCAATATTTTCAGTCCAGAATTATACTGGTTTCTACTTTTATAGGTTCATAGGTTCATAGGCAGGTACAAGGCTATTGGCCCTAGGGCCTATATAAGCCTAGCCAAAAAGGTACCCTGGCTTTTGCCACCCAGGAAAATGATTTTCCTGTGCCCCTGTTGAGCAGAGCCCTTGAGGTGATCCCTGGGGTGAATTTCCTATTTCCCATCCAATCATCAAGATTTTTCTTGAAGAGTGCTAATGAGGAGCTTTGTTTGATATAGATAGGTAGTTTGTTCCAGAGTATGGGAAGTCTCTGGGACAGGTATCTATCCCTCCAGCATGTTCTGTTTATTGTGGTGACAAGGTTTATGTCCCTAGAGCATGTAGCTCAGAGGGATTGGGATTTCTTTAAGTGGCACATGTTCAGCAGCTCTGGGTTTGACATAGCTTTGTATGTTAGGCAGAGATTGCCTCTGAGTAGGTGATATATGATGGAATAAAGCTGGAGTTTTTTGAGACGGTCTGTGAAGCGAATCTGTTTGATGCAGGTAATCCTCTTTGTGAGGTATTTATGCAGCCTTTCCAGTTGTTGTAGATGTCTTGTGAGGTACACAACAAAAGGGGCATTGTACTCTATAATGGGTCTAATGAGTGATGAGTAGAGGGGGACAATGACCTCTTTTTTCCTGGATGAGAAATCTTTTGTGATGAGGTGTGCCATGTAAAAGGATTTCCTGACTACTGTGGCAATGTGATTATCAAAGGAGAGACTACTGTCCACCTGTGTCCCAAGGTCTCTTATCACACTTTCGGTGTTAAGTAGACTACCAGCTATGTGGTAGCTCATAGGTACAGAGTTTTTACCAAAGGGGATGACAATGCACTTTTTGGCATTGAGCTTGAGGCCTTGGCTTTGACACCAGGCATCTGTCTCAGTGAGGCCCTTGTGTAGGATGTCCATATCATTAGGAGTTTTGATTATGGCTCCTAGTTTGCAGTCATCTGTGAACTTTGTTAGCCAAAGACTTTCTGTGTTAGCCTGTACTTCAGAAAAGTAGATCCCAAACAGGAGAGGACCCAGGATTGAACCCTGTGGTACTCCACTTGTCACTGGTCTGAAGTCGGATTTGGAGTCTGCTACTTTCACAGTGTGGGTTCTGTCAATGAGCCAGTTGGCAACCCATCTTGTGACATAGGGATTTATACCTAGTTTAGTGAGTTTATCTATAATTCCAGAGTGGGGGATGGTGTCAAAAGCCTTGGCGAGATCTAGATAGGCTGTGTGAACCACCTTACCCTCGTCTACGGCTTTGGTGACTTCTTCAAAGAAGTTTATCAGGTTCAGAAAACATGATCTGCCTTTTACAAACCTAAACTGGGTGGGGTCTAGAGATTGGAGATTACCAATGTATTTGTTTATAAGTTCCATCATGATACGTTCCATGGCCTTGCAGATGAGGCTCATTAGGCGAATGGAGCGGTAGTTCCCAGGGTCCATGGTGGTTCCCCCTTTGTGTAGTGGGATAACTGTCACTGTGTGCCATTCAGTGGGCACAAAGCCTGAGGTGAGGCTATGATTGAACATGGTGCTTAGGTGGAGTGCCAGTTCATTCTGTAGTTCATGTAGAATGCAGCCTGGGATGCTGTCAGGTCCCATGGATGCTGTGTTCTTGGCTTAGGAGAGTGTGTTTTTTACCTGTGCAGCCATGATTACAGGAACTTTGCATTCTTCTGGTACAGAGATGGGCCCTTTATGGGGTGAGAGAGGGGTAAAGTTAGCACTGAACCTAACTGCCAGGATGTTGGCAATATCAGTTGGTTCTGTATATTTAGTGCCATTGTGCTGTAACTCAGAGCAGATCTGAGTGCTGACATTAAGATTCTTGACATAGCTACAGAATGTTTTGTGGTTGTCTTTAGAATCAGTGGCGATTTTGTTTTCATAACTAGCTTTGGAGGATTTTTTGAGGGATCTCAGCTTCTTACTGAGACTGACCAGGGAGTTCCTCCAATCATGGGATTCTACTCTTTTTTGCAACAGTTTCTTTCTTCTGTTGTAGAGTTTGTTTATAGCAGGGGACCACCAGATTGGCTTCCTTTTTTGGAGGATAGCATCTTGGTTCTGTTAGGGATAGCATGATCCATGCACTTGTGTAAGTGCTTATAAAGTGCATTTGTGTAGGATTCAGCAGTCGTACCGCTATTGTCCATCTGAATGGGTGTCATGAAGTTTGCCACTTCTGTCTTAAGAAACATGAAGTTGGCTTTGGAGAAATTGTTTTCAGTGGTTTCCCTAATGGTGGGTGGGGGCAGGATGTGGATGTCTAGGGTGATTAGCTTGTGGTCGGACCTGACCAATGAGGAATTGACCTCTGGTGTGGAACACCGGTCACCCATGTTGGTAATGACCAGGTCTAGGATATTGCTGCCCCTGGTGGGGGTGTGGATAAGTTGATCCAAGGCATTGGAAATTGTGAATTCCAGAAAACTTTGAGCAAAAGAGTTGGTACATGAGTAGTTTTTCCAGTTAATGCTGGGGTAGTTGAAATCACCCATTATGAGGGTGTTGGGTTGTACCCTAATATTTTCCAGTGTATCAAGAAATGAGGAGTGGAATCCTGGGGCATGGTGGGGGATCTGTAGCAAGCTACAATTTGGATTGCAGTCTTGCCCAGAGTTAGTTGCACTTGGATAATCCCTGATGCATTATGCTGAGCAACTAGGTTTGGATATCCTTAATGAATATGGACACTTCTCCACCTTTAGTGTTTTGGTCCAGGTTAGGTGGCCAAAAGGTGTGGTATGAATTATAGCCTGGTAATGCAGGGGTGCTCTCTGGAGCCTTGAACCAGGTCTCTGTCATTGCACAGATGTTGATGTTCTCCATTTTAAGGAGTGGCTCGAGTGAATACATTTTGAGGTTTAGACTTCTAGCATTAAGTATCATTACCATCAGATTTTGCTTGGTTGTACCTGTTACAGTGGTGAATTTGTCATTTGAACCTTTCCTAAATGAGGCACTATAGGGGTGGCAAGAGACTTAACCAGTATCCGGAATCCCAAGGGCAACAGGTGCAGGCCATCTCTAGCAAAGCATCGTGGTCTGTCGATCATGTCATCCCAGGCAGACAGATACTGGATCCCCTTAGAATGACACCAGAGGTTTAGCCAATTGCTGATGTCAATCATTTTGTTTTTGTACTGTGGTATAATTCTGGGTGATGGCAGGATGCTAATCAGGGCTAGGGTCATACCTGCCTGGGCTACAAGATCGAAGAGCTCCTCCATATCTCTTTTCATGTAGCCCAGGGAGGTACATCTCAGGTCATTCACACCAATATGGACAATGACAGAGTCATATTTGTACTTGTTGTGGAGTGACCTGAGTGCGTGAGTTATGTGGTGGATTCTGGCACCCGACAGACAGCTGACAGTAACTTTCTCCTTGTTTAGCCTGGTGAGTGGAACATCAGTGTGCCTGACTATAGAGTCACCTATGACTAGTGTGTTAGGTACATTTTTATGCCTTATGGGCTTTGGTTGAGTGGCACACTGAGTTTGTGGGCTATGTGTCATTTGGGTTGCGTTGTGGGGGGGGGGGTTGTTTGCGTTTCTGCTTTGGAGGTCCCTGTTGCTGGAGCAGATTTTTATTGAGAGCCTCCATGAATGTAGATGTGTGTTTTGTGGTTCTATGTGTCTGTTTTGATGGTGTAGGTTTTGAGGGACTATGTGATGAGTGTGGTGTGGTGCAAGTGTTTACCTTCTCCTCTTGTCTGTCTAGTCCAGTCTTAGGTGAAGAGAGCTTTGCTTCCAGTTTGGCTATATTAGTACATCTCTCACAGGTTGTAGTGTTGGGTGGTAGGAGGAGAGGGTTGTCTGTGTACATGAGGCAATTGCTGCATTGCCCCAAGATGCCCAGATTCATCAGGTAGACAGGAAAAAACAGCTGACTCTTAGACATGCCTGGATAGGTGCTTATTTATTAAGTACTAAAAACTGTTTTCCTCTAGACAAGTGAGGAAAGTTGAGTGCTGTATTAATTTGTAGCTTATTTAGTGCTTACAATGAGTTCTGAACAAGTGCTGAGCTCAAAGAAACAGATTTCAGTGCTAAAACTAAAAAACTGGCTAGTTCTAAGGGAAAATTTAAAGAGCAGACTTTATGGCACAGGGAATAGTTTAACCCTAGCTAAGTGGCGATGCACAAAGTGTATTTTTTTTATATAACAGTAGCAAATGATCAAACTGATTTAAACAAATTAACCAATACAAAGCTTGGATGCAGAAAATAAAAATATAGAAGACTGAATAATATTTCAGAATTATTAAAATTTGGACTCATATTCCCCTAAGTTTCCCTCTTTAACTTATTTTCATGATTTGATAAACTTTTTTAACTTATTTTTTTTTTCCTCTGGACAATTCAGGTATTATCTAGGAAATATTCATCTTTGGATCGTGTTAGTAACATTAATGGTTATAGGCTATGGTACAGCTCCTACTGTACTCCGTAAACTTTCTCCTCAAATCTGCCTTCTGATATTAGATGTTCATAATCATATGAATAAAGTAGGGTTATATTCCAGAATCTTGATAACAATCCAAACATTAATATAAACCAGTAGCCTCTGAAACTACAAAATCTTGTTATGATAAAGGAAACTTTTTTAATGATATAATTAATTAACAGACAACTTTTTACCAGACCAGACTTATTTCTGTAGTCTTAAAACATGTACCAGTCCATATCTTAATTCAATCTGAATTGCTGTTAAAAATTATGCCTATTCACTGGCACAAGCAACAATACAGTAGATTTGATAGCTCAGTGGTTAAGGCTTCCTAAAATGAGCCATCATCTTTTTTATATAATTCAATGTTGAACTCTTATTGTCTCTGTGAGGCATTACTCAGATTATTAGATGTCTCTATTAAAAAGGAAAAAAAAAAATATATATATATATATATATATATATATATATATATATATATATATATATATATATTATATGATGACTGGAAGCTGAATTCCTACAAAATGTTGCCCTTTTTCCAAATTCATTATCCAACAATTTATATTGCTGTTGCATAATGCTGATCTTTATCCCAATAACCACATTGTAGCATTCATGGTGACAACTTTACAAGTTGATGAATTTAATATATTCTGACGTTGCAACTCTATACAACCAGTCTTGTCATTTCCATGTTTAAACCTTCAAGAAAGTAAAATTTTGAATTTAAGTTATGAAAAATATAACTATCTTTATTCCTATTCCCACACTAAGTACTTCTGCAATGAGTGATATACTAATTGGCCATATTTCTGTTTGGATGAAATCTTTTATTGCCAACGACTGGTTTCTGAGAAGATATATTGGCTTAAAAATGTCTAACTTTTATTAAAATATTCTTCTTGTCTTGGAAAATTTCAGCAACATTTCCTTAGCTTAAGAAGAGGTTTTTTGCAGCTGTGGTCTAACCATAATGGGGTCTCCTGTTTTAACCTTAGAATCAAGATAAGTTAATTTTTTTTAGTCTTTCTCCTGTTCATCCATATCTGAATCTAATTATAAATGCATGTTCTTGCGTTACCTGACTTCTGGTTTTACTTCTTCAAGATAGTACACTGTGTGGAGATCTTATATTCTAGTAATGTTATAATCTTTTTGCAAAGTAAAGGAAAGCCTTGAAGTTACCAAATTTACTATTTTGTATTTGCTCTTCTATAATGCCCCATTCACCTCCGTATGTTTACATTTATTGTTTGTCAGATTTGTTATATTTGTAGTTTGGTCATGTCTGAAAAAATATCCTAGAATGAGAAGCAATAAATTAGATGTAAAATGGTGAGTCAATCATCCACTTGATCCCGTTTATAAAACAATTTTCTTAACCATTGATTGAAAGTCAAAGCTTTGTTTTCATACTGCGGTGCAATGTGAGATAAATTCAATATGACTGACTTGTAGAAGTCAAGATCCTATAGTACATATCTCAGACTTAGTAGGGGCAGATATATCAGCTATGTGTTGCACTGGGATACAGTAATTTGATCAGACACAAAATGTAAAATCATAAAATGATGAAAACTCAAAATATTGCAAATGAGAATTTGCCCATTTTCCTCTGTTGTGTGAACCTGGAGTAGATATATATGATTAGCATGGTGTGTGTGTGTGTGTGTGTCGGTGTAACTCCCTGCATTAAATAAGTGCTCAATGTCTTGAGTTTTCAAAATTTTGTGATTCGATATTTTGTGTCTTTGGTCAAACGAATGTATTCCTTTACACTATGGCCTCATGACATTTTGAACAATATCTGTCTGACGGTGAAATAGTAAATATGTATATATGAGTAGTATGCTCTTATTCTTCATGGATTTTCCATAAAGTACTACTCTGATTTGATCTTTGAACTTTAAAATTATAATACAATGATGATATATCTGCTAACTTCTTTTTCTTGATATAAATATTATAATTTGCACTGGTGTTTATTTCTTGCATTTCAGATTTGTCATTGTATACATTATTCTAACACATATGTATAAGGAAACAAATAAACAGTAATTTTACTTTTATCTTAGTACCTCAAGTTAAATGTTTGTAACTGTGTTCATGTTATACTAAGTTATATTTGTGGAGCTTTCCTGCCTGGGCTTCCACTGAAAAGGGGCATCTGTCTCATTCAGACTATCAAAGTTAATAAAATGGAAATAATAGAAAAAATAATTGAAATGTTGAGTCCTGCATACCTTGTTGGATAAGCAGTACTTCACCCATGACCAATAATATGCCAGTTCTAAAACTGAGCTTGACTGAAATGGAGAATGACACACACATTTCTTGTGTAAAAACACTTAGTGACTAGCAAACTTTTCTGACCTATGCCATTTTTTCACATTGTACCACTCTGTTTCTACATTTTATAACAGTGGTGAATTGGGGAACAGAATATGTATGTGTTGAATTGCATTTTACAATGTTCATTTGCCTCTGCATCACATATGCCGACATACTGACTTTGCTTTTTGCGTTTCTGGCTCGAGCAAACCATAACTATAAATTATGATTTCATTGGCCCATCATTATTATTTATTTGCTTTTGTTAACCAGAAAAGCCCACTGGGCTGAAATGAGCCCATTTTCAGTGGCGGCCCGGGAAGAAAAGCCCCCCCCCCCCAAAAAAAAACAATGTACATAATTAAGAGATTCTTTAGAGAGTTAATAACAGCATTTAACAATATACAAGAGTAAGAGTCAGAAGGGACACAGTAACATAGGCAATGTATAGCAACAGTCTGTGGAAGACACGGGTGCTTGGCAGGTATTCAATAGATTAGACAGATAATAATAATCTGCACTTACACAATTTTTACACACCATGTGAGGCAGGGTGAGGCACACTGTGCTGTGATTAAGGGTGATTGCACAATAGGGAGAGTGAAGAAGAGTGTGGGTATCTGAGAGATGAGTCAGGTTAGTAATCAGATGACTGAGGAATTGGGGATGGTGCAAGGGCATAGCCAATGGGATGAGAGATGTTGGTAAAAGAGTACTAAGCTTATGCTAAGTGTATGCATTTCATGAATCCTTGCTGAATACTTTTTTGTGACATTTCACTACTACTGACATAATTGTCCTTTCTTGAATGCTCATATAACTGTTTTTCTAGGGCAATACCATTGTTGTTTTTTTTAATTATCTAGCATCCTTAGAAAAAATCCTCACACACTTCAAGCTATAGGGACTCTTTTCAAATGGTTAAGTATAACAGATATGAAATTGTAGTAGAATATCACTTTAAAGACCATAAGTAGAATTGAATGGGGGTGTTAAATATATATAAAATCACACCAGGGCTAGCCACCCGGCAGTGTAAATCTTGGCTGAAGATGATTGTCACTGCTGAAGTGACACCCCAACCCCATGTGCAAAATGGGAAAAAACGGTTGAGGATGGATGGATGGATGGATGGATGTTAAATGTAATTCAAGTTGTGGGAGAGGGTTATTTAGGCTGTGGAAGAAAGCTATACCTTCGTGATAATTCTCCACTGCTTGTGGATGTATAAGAAGGGTGTCTCAAATATCGTAACCCTGAAGAGTAAGTGAAAAACCTTACTTGTGTCATATTGGTTACATGTTTTAGATAAATAACTCACACAAAATAATTTATACTGCTGGCAACATTTTAGCAGTACTACTGTTGTAATGAGTGATCCACAAATCCAGAATTCAAATATTTGCAAAAACATTTGTCATATAAAACATTCATAAATCCAATACAACTGGGAAGCAGAGAAAGCAGCTTATTTACTTTGACGTGTTGGTTTAATGATCCCTATTAGTTGCTTCGGTGATCTGTGTTACATAGCACAAACCATTAACTGTATGCCCATATAAGCAACCTTTGTGACTAGGAAGGAAAAAAAACACATAACACATACAACGGTATAACATGTGAAGTGTTCAAAAGGTCAGCATCTCAGTATTTATTTTATTCAAACTGAAAATAGACACCTGGGTATGAGACAATGAGAGTGCAATAAAACATAAATGAAGTTTCACAATCCATAATCTAGACAGTGGGAGGAAGAAAAGTTTAGCTCAAGGCATAGCTTTAGTAAAATGCTTGAATTTAAAATACTGATAAAGTTTCTGCCTTTGAGCTCAGAGTGCTATTTTTCTACCCAGGCTTTTAATCTGTCTTTTTATAATTATAAATGAAATGAACAAAGATAAACCTCAGCTCAAGCTACACCAGAATTATAATTCTTGCATTATGTATGCCTTTGAGAACATGTATTTTTACTCCCTGTTAGCATGTAGCATGTTTGATGTAAAATAAAATGATTGCATTATAATAGCAGTTACTGCAGTAAAGAGAAAACCAGGATCATAAAACCATTATTTCTTTGGAGAGGCATACAAACATACCAGCTGAAAATGTATTTTAATAATTTTAGCTTTTGAGATTTTATTGTAGTTTTTGTTATTTGATTCTGCATTTTCAGATGGTATAATCTAATAATCTAATTAATTTGGTCTTCATTTTACCTGAGTACATCTATTAAGCATTATATATTTAATAGCACAGAATTCTCTATCAGGCGAAATACACAAAGCTAATATATTAATTCTTTGGAATGCGGCTTAAAGAATGCCTCATTCTAAAATGTAACTGCAGCTGTTATACGAAACAAGGTAAGATCTCCAAAGTGGAGGCCTATACACTATCCTGCTGAAAATACCATTATACTTAACAATGTACAACCATAACGTTACTTAGTGACAATTATGTTACTCTTGTAAATATATAAATGAATAGGACTAGTAAACTTGTGTATAATGCAGCAATTTGTGTAAAAAAACATTAATGTAAAAGCACAACTACAGTACGTATCAAAATGTGTTTCAAATAGAACCACTACACATAATTCAGTCATTTGTGCAAATAACATTAAAAGGTAAAAGCACAGCTGTAGTAGTAGTTATTGAACAGTATTAGCTTGTTATACATTTCTAAAGTAATTTGCCTGTTCTTCTGTAAGCATGTCAGATATTCATATAATAAGTCAAGAAAGAGTAGAACCACTTGTGATAGAAATATACCCCAGAATTCAGAAAAATGTTCATTGTTCTTTGAAACTGCCTACAATTTCTACAAAAATGAGAAAATTCAGAAAATGTGATTCAGCAGCAGCTATGGCCACAACGAGAAAGACCGCTTTATGGGTTCATTGGCATGTCTCTGAATTGCACTCTAGCAAACACTAGTGATGTCAGATTTGATGGTGGCAGTGTTCTACTTAGTGGTCCAAGCATCACATTGACAAAGCCACCCTACTACATATACACGCATACACACACACACACACACACACACACACACACACACACACACACACACACACACACACACACACACACACACATACATGCACACTACATGCATTTATGTGCCTTCATTCATGACCTTATAACACATGCTCCTACATAATACACACAGAGTAAAACCATCCTCACCAACACTTCTTCACTGCACTTACCTGCACACCAACTGCCCATAGAAGTGAATGCATGGCTGTTGTAGTTAGACTGTGTTTGCTCCAACAGTAAAATTTTACACTGCTGAGCTTAGCAGTCACTTAGGAGTCACTGACATTTCCAGGGGAGGCTACATGGATAATTAACATTAGACACTGTTTGGGATTGCTGCATTATCATTCAGCTCTTCCAGTGAATACACCCCCATGCTGCTGATGTTGCTAATGGGTAACCTCAGTTTGTGGGCAGTCTAGGAATCAGAAAAGCTTACCACAGAGGAATATTAGTTGTGTTAAGGTTTCCCCCTCACAGTAAGTTTAATTGTTTGTTGTTTAATCATATTGATGTTAGCTTCATACAGTGGAAATAAAATGTTTACACACCCCTGTTAAAATGCCAGTTTTTTATGATATAAAAAAATGAGACCACAATAAATCATTTGAAAACATTTCTGTTGTTATGTTTGGATGTTATTTAAACAATATCTATACAGTCACTCTGCTGTTAGCCTCATTTGTGTAATTAGATTTTGCTTAGCAAAAAGAGATTACATTTTCTTTAGGAGAGTATGCTATGTTAATAGAATCCAATCTCAATATAAATTATGGATAGAAGAGTTATATTGTACCCAGAATATAAATGTTTGTGGGGGGAGATTCAATAAAGCTTACATGGTCATTTTCCACCATGTGCCCATTGTGGCACTATGTGCATGTGGGCACAAAAACATTTAGATTTAGTGTAGAGCCAAGCACCCCCATATAAACAAGGTAAACACCATTGCATGCAAATTATAGCATAAGCAGGTGAACTGCATGCTAATCAATCAATCCAACATGGTGGAGCTTTTCGACAAGTTATAAAGCAACAGTGTAGACTCCATTTAAGCTTTCCTTGTGAATTTCAAAACTTTTTGAATACATGCTATGAAAGGAGCCTACATGAACAGATACAAAGTAAAAGATGTTAGATTTGTTCAAAACTGACCTTAACATGTGTCAGCTTTTTTATTATACCACTAGTAGGTCGGCTTTTCACCTTCAATGGATAAAACACAGTGCAAAACAACCATCTTTTACACAAAGGTTCAAACCCCTACTAATTTCTAACAATGAACTTAAATTAGTTAATTAAAGTACCGCCATCACATTTTAACATGTATACACTTTGGAAATACATCTTAAATAGTTTTATATATAAAAAATGATAAATGCATAAATACATTTTTAACATTCTTTACAACAACAAAATCCTATAGTTCAAAAGCAATTTACTTTATCAATCATTTAGCTTCTAAACAACATCTCCCTCTCTAGATAGACTAGGCTGCGCTAGAACACTAAAGAAAAACGAAGATGCATTACCCCCATGTTTGTTCACAAAATGTTCAGCTACTGGACTTTTCATGTTCTTAATACAGATGTCCCTCAAATGTTCCAGAATTCTATCCTTAACTGCATTCTTTGTTTGCCCAATGTACCATTTTATAACTTCACAAAAGCAACCCACAGTATAAACTACACCACATGAATTACAATTAAATCTACTTCTACAAACAAATCTTTTGCCATTAATATAACTGCCCGAAATATTCCTAATATAACTACAAACCTTACAATGGCAAAATGCAAAAACAACAATAGACTCCTGAGAAACATTAGTTAAAGCCATATTTAACTTCTTCTTCTTCTTCTTTCGGCTTTATCCCAGTTAGGGGTCGCCACAGTGGATCACCTGTCTGCACATTGAATGGCAGAGGAGTTTTACGGTGTCGAGTTGCCAGCCCGGCGCCCAACCTTCCACAGAAGGCACACTCACACGCACACCTAGGGCCAATTTAGAGTGTCCAATCCACCTGCAGCATGTCTTTGGGATGTGGGAGGAAGAGCACCGGAGGAAACCCACGCGACCACAGGGAGGACATGCAGACTCAGAAGGCACCCCAGCTGAGGATCGAACCGGAGAACCTCTTGCTGTGAGGCGGCAATGCTAACCACTGCACCACCGTGGCCGCCCTAGTTAAAGCCATATTTAACAATTCCTTTAAATTGGCATATCGTCCATAAGAGAATTTAATAAATTTAGGAAATAAACTTCCCACCAATTCATTTTCACTTACAGTATACCACAATCCAAAATTACTTTTTTTATTAGCTCTGAAAACCCAGAATACTTAGAAACAAAAAATAAATCTTTACCTACAAAATCATTAGGTTCAGAAAAAACTTTTTCAACAAAATTCTTTTTTTATTCTGCTTCCAATCTTGGGTTTTCTTCCCATGCTTTGCACAAATAAGATAAGCACAGCCATACCTGATATTCTTTTTCTCTGGTTCCAGTGTTTGTGCTAAGCAGCAGATCATGTAAACAGGGGCCAAAAAAAAAAAAAATTTAAATAAAAAACAAAGAAAGAAAAGAAAAAACGGGAGAAATAGATGAAATGAGGAAAAACATCTGTGACATGCACAGTAGAAAATGTTAGTACACAAGAGATATTTCTACATAGGTCTGGATTTCAACTCACTGCAATGCATCTTCAGAAAACGGTTTACCTTAGAAAGGCGATTCACACTCGGGCGAACAGCAATTGTTTGAAAGGCTGTTTGCATAGTTTACAAACGCCGAACGAAAAAAGGTTCAAATGTGCAATAAGCAAATGCACAGTGACATTTGCTAATTGCACATTCGACATTGTGGGGCGGATTGCACTATAGTGGGGTTCGGAAAATGGTCTCTTTCCCCACAGTAGTGCGATCTCGGAGTTAGAATATTAAAGTAGGGGGGTGTGGGGGGCCCAGTCCCCCACATGGGGGCTGCAGGGAGGCTTTCCCCCTGCTTTACACTTCTTTTTTTTTCATTTGACATCAATGTTCGAAAAACAGTGAATTTACTTTGCGATTTGCTGTTTTTTTGAACATTAAGGACTATTGCCGTTTTCACTTTCGTGGTTACGAGTCGCTCATATGAGCATTTGTGCCACTGTGATTCGGCTTTATAAAGGTAAACCCAGAAAACAGCTGGGTGTTTTATCTCTCTCTGTCACATAAACAGCTTTGCAGCAAAGAACTTAACTAATTCTTCATACATCCAAGAAAAAAAGAATAAACTGACCACCAGCACTGTAGTTCAAACATTTAATAAAAACTTGGTAATTGCTTTCATGGTTATTGTGGTGCATATTTTTTGAATAATTCTTCATACAACCAACAGCAACAGAATGTACACTGATATCAAACCATAAACTGCTATTTGTACACTTATTACATTTATTATATATAGATGTAGTGCACTTACTGATCACACAATATGTTATGATTATTGCTTGCAAATATACAGCTCTGTCTTACCTTTCTGTGTTTCTTGGTCATTCATCAATTATCTGACCAGTACTCTGAGACTTGTAGTGTATAAATCATTCTATATCACTGGCCTTAAAATGTGTGAGGATCTTAACTGGGAATAATATGATATGCAGTTGATAACAACTGAAGGGCAGGTTGGATGGCACAAACAAGCACAGAATACTATTTTGGTGAGGCAAAGGTCATTTACTCTTACAAGGGTACACTGTTCTTTTGATGGGGGGGGGGCAAAGCTGAGTTACTGTTATGGGACAACCAACCATAGACTGTTCTTTTTAGGTGAGCAAAGGTGAGTTAATGTTATAGTACAAATGAGAATGGACTGTTCTTTTGGGGTGGGAGCAAAGGCGAGTTACTGCTGTGGTACAAACAAGGATATGTTACCCTTATTAATCTCCTTCTTTTGCATCCTGCCTGTTATTTGATCTTATGAGGGTTGTGAAGTCAGAAACTGCAATGTGTATAATTATTTTCTAACTTCTCTCTTTAATTATTTTGCACTATAAACATATGGTGCTAAATAGAAGCCATGCAGTGATCGTCAGTACTTTTGAGAGATATAACTGTGTGAATCTTTCATGCCTCAAGCCTACTACTTTCTAATGGACACATATAAGTCAAATAATTCTCTGCTGTCACATGTTAAGATAATTTCTGTACAAATCTCCCACCTTTTACTTGCTTACTGTACCAAGTGATGAAATACAAGGATATGGCATAATATTATTAAACAATACACTCTAGATTCAGGACCTACCTTGTAAATGCAGCAGTTGCCACAGTGTTAGTTCAGGGCTGATTCTGTCTGATGCATGCAGTACACAGCCAATACATGGAGAGATAAAGGTTGTGTGAGTTGCCTGACATCAATGTAAGTATATGCATGTCAGTAGGAGGAAGATTGTAGCCCCTTAGGTTGTAAGTGTGCTATGTGTTGTCTCTTAGCCAATGCAAGGGGATACTTAGCACGTCTGTCTGCCTACATCCATAGCAGCTGGTGGTTCCCACACTGACTCCTCATCTGCCTGTGGTTGTGGTAACCTTGGCATTGGTGGTAGGATGTGTGCTCTTTCCCCTTGCTGATCCTGCTGCAGCTGTTTCGTCAGGATTATGTTGTGTGGTATGATACTATGAAGATTTATGTACATGTCCATGGATTGTACTCCAGGAATCCCCAGATGTATCTAGGTGCCAGCACCATGGCTTTAGCAGCCCAAACACACACTCTATGACATTTCTGATTTCAGCATGTGCCTCATTATGACATTCTTCAGTGGATGTGTGTGCATTTCTGATGGGTGCCATCAGCCATGGTTGCAGTGCATAGCTTGCATCCCCCAGTAAATGCCCCTGTGGGATATCCTCCCTAGCACACATCTGGTGCATTTGTAGAGGTGTGCCAGATATGTGAATTATGGTAACTGCCAGGGTTACAGGCACACATGTTCAAGATGATTCCCTTTGCATTACACATCACTTGGCAGTTGATAGAGTAACAGCCCTTTATGTTAGTGTAGAGCCTACCTTGTTCCCCAGGTGGTCCCTTAATTCCTACATGAGTGCAATCTATAGCACCCAGTACTTCAGGGTAGTGTGTTACCCAGTAGAACTGTTGCATATTTCTGGCCCACTCCTCAGAACTATGGGGGAATACATGTGCTCTCTGGCATGTTGGAGTATAGCATTCAGGAATTGGTGGAGGATCCTAGATGGTGATGCCTGTGAAACCCCTAGCATGTCCCCTGTTGGTCTCTAAAAGGTACCTGTAGCTAAGATTCTAAAGGCTACACATACCTTAGTTTCAACTGGGATGGGTTCCCTTGGTTGGCTCTGACTCTGAGTTGAGGGTGGTAGAGATCTCAGAGTTTCTGTAGTGTGCCCTTGTCCACTCTGTAGCACTCTACAATTTCCATGTCATATAGGTTGTGAAAAAATCGGGGCCTGAAAACTCTTCCCCTTCTTGGCCTAGGCCTATTGGCAGCAGCAGTATTGACTTCAGCCTCTAGCACATACAAATGAATTAAAACAGTAGCAGCCCTTAACATTCTGTCTGTATAGAATTTCTATGTCTGTACTCCAAAAGTTTTGAAATCCACAGGAAAACCAGCATGGAGTCTACATGGATGATTTATAGCTTGTTGAATAGCTCCACTTTTTTTGGTTTGGTTGATTATCATGCAGTTCAGCTGCGTATGCTGTAATTAGGATCTATGAAACACAGAAAAAGAAAGATGCAATCCATTAATAATCTACACCATATAAAAAGGCAACCCTGTAGCTAGCTAAACTGATGGTGAGAAGAGTTGTAAATGTTTGGAAGACTGCTAAAATGCTTTTTCTTCAGGATGTATCTGTACAAAGGAGTACTGAACTTCAGCAGGCAGTCTCCCATTTTGTCACCTACATACCGCATTTGCTGGAATGTATTTAAGAATAATATGAAGCAAAGACTTTTAGGCTTTTATCTGTAAGCAATAGTTAGAAGTGTACTGATTGCATGGGCCTGTTTGTCAAGCTATTTCAAAGGTACACATGATTAACAATACACAAAAATGGAATGCTGTGCAATAAATATGTAGAAATGTGTTAGCACTTTTAGCATTTCAAAGAGGTTTTGTTAGCAAAATGGGTCATTTCTCTGTTCTTTTGTGAGAGGGAGCAAAGATGAATTACTGTTATGGTACAAACAAGGATATGTCGCTCTTGTTACACTCCCTTTTTTGCATCCTGCCTCTTATTAGTATTCTACATCTGTAGACTGTTTTATGTTTCTGCAGTGGGTAATACTGACTGGCTACATTTTCTATTTTACCTGGAAACAGTTATTTTGTTGTTATGTGATATGTATGTGTATTATACTTCTGTTGTTGTTTAGGACACCTACAAGTATGCCACTCAAGCTTGTCAATTCATGGACACCCCCTTCACTGATGCAGAAAATCAAATTATTGTGGATGGGTTTCAGCAAAATGGTGCTTTTCACCTGGAAAGGGGACGAGGAAGTATGGCATGCAGGATGCAAATACAGCAGCAGATTGTGCAGGCTTTTAATGCTGTGGGTAGCCATGGTAGAACATACAAACAGGTGTGCCACAGGACCACTGACATGATAACAGCTGCACAGAGGCGAGCAGCTGCAGTGAGCCATGACCAAATGGCTACCTAGGAGGGCCCTGCTAGGGAACCACCACTAACCCCCAATGAATAATTCCCGGCCAATATCAGAAATCCAGACAGATCCCAAGAGAGTGCAGGACAGCATCTACTGGATGTGGGAGCAACACCTTCCAAGACAGCAAGCACATTCCAGGAGAAGCTTCCAGGAAGGCTTTGTTATCTGAACAGTTGAATACTATTGTATGTTAAGATAATTGAAATAAATTAGTTAATTCTGTGTCACATGTCTTTTTGGGGGGGTGGGATTGAAGATTGTTACACTTATAAACTTAGTTTGGAGTTGTCAGCCACATTCTTGTTGAAAGTAGACTTAATGCACATATAAGGTGGTAAATGTATTACCCCTGTGTTACTGTTAATTGTGATGATGCTGCCCTTACCTCAACTTCTTCCAGGACCATCTGAACTACAGCAGAGTATGTCTTCTGCAGATGGTAAACCAGATATTTTTACATCAGTTATGCTGAGCAATTTAATATTGTAGTGTGTGATTTTTTATCTCAGACCTGTTGTGTGTATTGTTTTACTATCTGTAATAGTGGCAGCACTGTTAGTTTGTTAGCGTATATTGCACTATAGTAGTGTAGTTGTTATTAATGTATTCCTGTGTTTCTTGCTATTTATCACAGGTGGCCAAAGTCAGGCACAGTTTGGAGGTAATGAGGTTGAATCTGACACAGAGGTTGATATACAGCCATCCCATGCATTTCCATTAGACACAGCTAGTAGGCCTACACCTACCCAGTCCACTGAGCCCACAGATATTGGACAGGTGGAGGGCAAGGGCATTGATTAGGGAAGTGTGGCTGCTGTGGCTTTAGAGCATGTTGAATCTGGCCATAGTCAAAGTGTGGGCAAGGTGCTATACAAGAAGATTGATATGGGTGCTTGGAGGGGGCTTGCTGTCCCGCCTCCACCTGATGCAGGTGTCACTTCCTGTGCCATTCAACATACACTTAGGGCCATCATGGAGGCACAGGCACATTCCCCATAGGTGCTCCAGGCAAATGATGAGGGTTGTGGATGTGGCACCATCCGACATATGTGACCTGCCTCCACTGTGCTGCCGATTCACTGGCTTGGATGAATGACACATTGGAACAAGGGGTGTCTGTGATGGACTTAGGGGTGTCTGTCATGGAATGAGCAGTGTCTGTGATGGAACGTCTGTTGGGAGGGGAATGGCATCCTCATAGACGCAGCTCAACCACATCATCTACTTTCAGCCAACATGGCTGTGCCCAGTCATGCTCCCATAGTGGCAGTACTTCCACTGTTCCATCAGTGAGTGTGCTGTCCAGACTCAGATGGGGAGGCCATGGGGTTGTGGTCCTGGGCATCCCCATGAAGACAGCTCATCCAGCAGACATCTGTCACATTCAGGTAGCAGCACTGCCTCTGACTGTGGGTCTTGACATGCCAATGCAATGCCTGGCAGACCCAGTTCTCATGGTCAGGGATATCAATGATGAGCTGTCACCTCTACCATGCGCAGCTCACACCTGTCTGGCAGACCAAGATGTAGAGATAGCACAGACCTTGCCTGTTTGTTGTTTTATCACAATGACTGCCTTTTTCTCATTCTTACTCACACACACTCACCGATGTTTTGTATCAGCCTAGGCTTCCTGCCCCCCGCCACAACATGCTGTGCAAGTGATGATAACTGTGCCATATCCCTGTTTTCTGTGTTTTGGAGTCAGGGATACAAAAGCTGTGTCTGATGCTCAGGCTGCATAGTGCTTAGTATATCTGCATTTGTGTTGTTGAACTGATCACTGTATCTTTGACTTATATTTGTCTTGAAAATGTAGACAGGTGGTAACATCAAAATTTCACAACTTTATAATGAATGGTCTTGTAAGGGTTGTGAAGTCAGAAACTGCAATGTGTATCATTACTTTCTAAATTCTCTCTTTAATGATTTTCCAGGGCAAACATATGGTGCACATCATAAGTCATACCATCATACTCAGATTTTTGGATTGTATGACAGTACTGTAGTCAAACTTCATCAGAACAGTAGTACAATACAATGGTCTCTTTTGCCTGTAACTCAACAGACACATGTGGCAGTTGGACAGACCACAGCACTTTCTCAGCAAGATAACACAGGGCCTACAAACCATGCCATGATGCATGTGGATAGATTAAAAGCCATATCACTATAATATGTCTGGTATAGGATACAGCAATGTCTGCTTGGCCTCCAGGCCAGTGTCTGACCATGCCATAGTGGGATAACTGCATATCTAAAAATCTAATATAGCCAATGACATTAGCAGTGTCTGTTGAGAATATGGTAATAAGAGTGTCCCACATGCTGTGGTAAAAACCTCCCTGTAATGTCAAGCAAGAACACACATACAGTTGACTGCAGTGAGAATAGAACCCCTAGAACCCCTACCTATATAAGCAAACAGACTACTGAACACAGTACTTAATGCAACCACCACAGCACAAGTCTGGCTTTTGCAAGACTGCAGCTGAATTTAGAGTACATGACATCAGCAGGCCATGTGTGAGACAATATGTTGGCATGTCCGCATAGGTTCATAGCTTCATAGTTTTATACAAGCCTACTACCATAATGGTCCTAGGTTCATAGGTTCATTGTAGGTTATAAGGTTAATGGCCCTAGGACCTTTTCAAGCCTAGTGAATTTGTACCATTGTTCCCTCATAGACCAAGATATGTAGTCCATATTTGTGAATCCATGATCAGCACTGGTTGCCCCTGTCTAAGAGTGACATAGGTAAAAACCCCAGGGTAAATTTACAATTTCCCATCCAATTGTCCAAGTTACACTTACATAGGGTCAATGAGCTCAGTTTCACATAAACTGGGAGTTTGAGCCATAGCAGTAGTAATCCCTGGGAGGCATTACTGTCTATCCAGCATGTCCTGTTGATGTCACAGGCTAGGTTAAGGTCCCTGCAGTGAGTGTTGTCCCATTTGATTTGTTGAGGTGCAGCATTTCCATTAAGGCAGGGTTCAAGAATGCTCTGTAGGTCAGGCAAAAGTTGCCTCTTGGCAGTCTCTATGATACAGAGTACAGTGACAGGGCCTTCAGTTTGTCCATGTAGGTCATGTGTTTAAGTCCCTGGATGTTCTTATTGAGAAACCTCTGATGTCTCTCCAGCTGCTGCAGTTGTCTGGTAAGGTACATGAAAAGGGGAGCACTGTACCCTGTTACTGGTCTGATGAGTGATGAGTACAGTGGATTGATATCACCTTTAGTCTTGGTTGCTATGCCCTTACTTATGAGGTGTGGAACATAAAAGACCTTTCTTAGACCGTGGACACATGATTATCAAAGTTGATGTTGCTATCAACCTGCATTCCCATATCTCTCACCATTGGGTTGGAACTTAGGAGGGTATTAATAATGGTGTAACTTGCAGGGAACCTCTCCGTTGTCAAAAGGAATAATAGTGCATTTTTGGGTTAGGTTTAAGTCTGTGGCTTCAGCAACAATCATTTATGTATGTATGCCCATTTTGTAGAATGTTGACATAGTTTGGGGATTCAATGATTAAACTCAGTTTGTAGTCATCAGTGAACTTGGTGAGCCACAAGCCATCTGTTATTGCCTGAATTCTTGAGAAATAGATTCCAAACAGTAGGAGGCCCAGCACAGACCCTTGTGGAACCCCACTGGTAAAAGGTCTGCTAGTAGAGGTGGAATCCCCAAATATGACTATGTGTTCTTTTGGTGAGCCAGTTAGATACCCATCTAATGATGTATGGGTTAATCCCAAGCTGGATGAGTCTCTCAGTGATTCTGGAGTGGTGGATTGTGTCAAAAGCCCTCAGCCAAGTTGAGATAAGCAGTATGTACTGATTTGTCCTCTTCCAGGGCTTTGCTGACACTCTTGAAGAATTTAACTAAGTTTAACAGGCATGATCTGCCCTTAACAAAGCCAAACTGGGTTGGGTCAAGAATTTTCAAGGTCACTAATGTCCTTGTTGATAAGGTCCAAGAGCATTCTCTCCATGGCCTTACAGACAAAGCTGGTCAGGATTATGGGTCTATAGTTCCCTGGATCAGTTGAGGGAACCCTCTGTGAAAGGGAATTACATTTGCTGTTTTCCACTCTGTGGGACAAAGCCAGTACTTAGCCTGTGGTTGAAGACAGTACCCACTGGTTTCACTATCTCTTGTTATACATCATTTAGTAAGTAGCCTGGAATGTTATCCGGTCCCAAAGAGGCTGTGTTTTTGGCCTTGGCGAGTGCAGTTATGACCTGCTCTTTGGAGATAAGAGGTAGAGAACTGCTGACAGGTATGCTTTGGGGTATGATTGCTGGATAGATGAGTGTGAAATTTTTGGCAAACCTGTCTGCTAACAGGTTGGCGATGTCCTCAGGTTCAGTATGACTAGTACCATCCACTATGAATTCGGTGCAATGCTGGGCCTTCACTTTTACATTACAGACATAGCTAAAGAATGCCTTGTGATCATCCTTTGCTAAGAATGCTAATTGATTTTCATAATTACCTTTAGAGAACTTTACAAGATGTTTCCTTTGCTTGTTCATGCTATGGAGGGTATTCTTCTGCTGAGACTGTTCCCTCTAATTCCTGGACATCAGTTTGCTTCTCTTCTATAATCTATTTATGGCAGATGTACACCAGAGTGGCTTGTTTTCTCATTTGAAAGTTTTGATCTGTTCTGGTACAGCTGAGTCTATACACTTGTAAAGGTGTTTACAGAGAGCATTTGTGTACACCTCTGTATAGTAGTCTTTACTGTCAGTGGTGACAGGAAGTTTGAAAATATTTATGCTATCACTTGGGAGGCTATAGTTTGCTTTGGAGAAAAATTTCAAACTTTTGGATTGGGGGGGGCAGGTATGATTGTTACACTGAATGTAACTGATTTATGATCCAACCTTACCAGGGAGGGTCTCACATATGGGATGCTGCAGAGATCTCCCTTGTTGGTGAGCAGTAGGTCAAAGACATTCCAGACCCTTGTGGGGTTACAGACTAACTGTTCCAGAGCATTTGTGTTTACAAGGTACAGGAACCTTAGGCTGAGCATATTTAAGCTCATATATGTATTCCAGTTGATTGAAGGATAGTTAAAGTCGCCTGTGCCTAGGTTGTTTGGCTTTATTATGAGTGACTCAAGTAGGTCCAGGAAGGTACTAACAATAACATGTAGGGGGGGAGCTTTCCTACAGTTAGTTGGACTTGGAGTAACTCTAGGGAGTCATGCTGCTTAACCAGTCTTGAGGTGTATTTGTCATGTATGAATATGGATACACCTCCTGCTTTGGCACTTTCACATTCATTTTCCAGCCTGAATGTGTGGAAGGAATTATAGCCTTTCATGGATGGAGTACTCTCTGCAACCATAAACCATGTCTCTGTGACTGCACAAACATTGACATCTACCCAAGTAAATAGTGCTTCCACTGAGTGTAATTTCTGACTTACACTCCTAGCATTAAGCAGAATAACCTTGAGTTTGTCTTTTGAGGCTATTTTTACATCAGGAATTTTGTCCTGAAGACATTGTCTAAAAAAGGCATTATGGAAAGGCAAGTACTTTGGCCAGTAACCAAAAGGCAAGAGGTGACAGATGAAGACCATCCCTGCCAAAGCAGTGAGGTCTGTTGATCATATCATCCCAGGGTGAGAAATACTTGATTCCCCTGGATTGACACCAATAACTAAGCCATTTGTTGAATGCAATAATTCTTTTGTTTGTATTGAGGCATCATCCTGGGTGAAGGTAGACTGCTGCTTAGGGCTACGGACATAGCTGGCTGGGATACATAATCTGAGAACTCAGTCATATTTCTCTTATTAGAGTCCAGTGAGGTATGTCTCAAGTCATTTACTCCAACACGGAATATGACAGAGGTGTAACTGTGCTTGTTGTTGAGAGACTTGAGTGTGTGCATGACTTTCCATATCCTGGCATCTGACAGGCAGCTGACAGTGACTTTCTACTTGTACAACCTGGTGAGGGGGGCATCTGTATGTCTCACTATGGATTCACCTATGGCCAAGACATTGGTTTTCAGGTGTTTTGCCTTAAGGGTTTAATGGGTGACACACTGATATGTTTTATGAATAGTGGGTTCCATTGGGACTGTAATGTGTGCAGAGGTTTTGCATGTGTGAGGTCTCTGCTCTTTTGGTAAGCTTCTAATGAGTACTTGTACGTATGTGTGGTTATGTGTTGAGTACTTGGCTGATTGAGAAGGTGAAGGGTGTGTGCAGACAACCTGTTTGATATCTGATTTCTTGTCACCTGAGAGAGAGCATTTATTCTAGATTCACTGTATAGTTGCATCTCTCACTTAATTTATTTGTATATTTTAGGAGTACGTGGCTGTCAGTATGCAGGAAGTAATAGATGTCTAGCTGTGCCTAAACACAAGTACCCTTATTAAGCATATTTAGATGGCTGTTGTTAGCACAGTGATTTTATCAGCAATAACTGGGCTTATCTAAGAGGTGACTTTACAATCACCCAACCAGTAGTGAAGGTTGCACTTGAACAGGGTCACTGAGGAGCACGGTTTCACATGCAGTGAGAGCCTATCTGAGAGAAATGTGAGCCACTGGGGACTATATCTATCTCCCCAGCATGTTCTGTTTATGTCACAGGCTAGGTTATGAACCTTGGGCAAAGTTATTCCTGTCCCATTTGATTTTCAGATGTCCAGCATTTCCAGTAGGGCAGGGTTTGAGACTTCTCTGTAGGTCAGGCACAGGTCACCTCTTAAACTGAAGAATACTGAGTACAGTGACAGATCTTGTAGTCTTTTAATGCACAGTATGTGATCTTTGGAGGACTTGCATTCTCTCAGTCACAAACCTCTATTCTTTCTCCAATTGCTGCAGTTGTTTGGTGAGGTACAGACAGAATGGAGCCTTGTACTCAATTAGTGGTGTGATAAGGGTGGAGTACTACAGAGCTGTGACCTCCCTGGTCTTGGATGTTTTGTCCATATGTATAAGGGCGCAATGCAGAATGTGTGTCTCAACACTATGGACACAGTGATGAAAGTGTAGATTGGTATGAAAATGTGTTTACAAGTCTCACAACACTGTGTTTGAGCTGAGAGGGATGCTATGTGTATCATAGCAAGGGTACTTCATTGCCAAAGGGAAAAATGAGGCATTGTTTGCTGTAAAGTTCAATCTTTGAGTTTGGCACCAATCATTTGTCTCTATCAGCCCCTTCTGTAATATGTTACCATCATTGGGAGAATCTATATGAGTGCATCCAATTAACAGTCATCTGTAAATGTGGCAAACCACAGGCCATTTACCATTGCCTGCACTTCAGGGAAGTAGTTTCCACATATTTGAGGAACCAGCACAGATCCTTGGGGTATTCCATTGGTAAATGGCTAGTGGGGGGGGTGCAGTCTCCAAATTTGACATTGTGTGTTCTATTGGTGAGCCAGTTGGCTATCCAGATAGTACTATATGGCTTAATTTCATGATGGGGCATTTTCACTATGAGACATGAATGGGGGATATTGTCAAACGCCTTGGATAACTGAACACAGGTGGTATGTCCTGTTATTTGTCATCCAGGTCTTCAGTGTAGGTATAAAAAAAGTCCACCAAGTTCAAAATGTGAGCCTCATTGCTAAAGTCTGACAGCTGGTATTGAGTCTATGAAATAAACCTGCTACTTAACTGACTCTGTGGCAGCAGGTGTTAATGCATTGATACTTTCCTTTTGGGGGCCAAATTGAACTGGGTTTGAATCCTTATCTCTCTCTCTCTCTCTTTTCCCCCCAATTGTTTGCATGCTATGCCATTTAACACAAACAGGGAAATGAATAAAATGAATGTCAGGTTTGGCTGTGCTTATCTGGTGTGCTCAAAGCACAGCAGTGTGCAAACTGGCCCACCCACAGGAAGTAGATAGGACCCAGATAGCCAAAAATAGAAACCAGATGCATTCAATTAATACTACTGGGCATCACACAAACCTATTAAGTGGTGTTGCGCTGCAGTTAACAGCAAGACCTTAAGAACTAATAGTAAGATAGAGAACCTCAAGTAACTAATCATGTGGCAGCAGATGTAAGTATAGAGCTGGAGTACAGATGGCCCTGGGTTCTAGTACAGGGCAAGCAACCTTTGTTTTAGTGTTCTGACATTGCAGTTTATAGCAATGAACTGCAATAGAGACAAGTATTTTCTCAACCTTCTTGTGGCAACAGGTGTAAGTATAGGAGTGTTATACCCATGGCCCTGGGTTCCAATACAGCATATTCCATACACTTTTAATGCTGTTCCACTTCCTATTATAGTCACTCTCACTTATAACACTTGACATAGTGTAGCTGATATTAATTAAATGTATGAGGGCTGAGACACTAGTATTGTGTCAGTCATTTATCTATGAATTATCCATTTATTATCAAAGACTGTGGGTATACTTGTTTTTAACAGGCAGCGGAGTGGTGATTCATCACTCTGACAAAGCAGAAATTCCCAGAGGCTCCAAGAGCAGAATATGTTTTTTCTTACATTTATTTCATTGAATTGCACTTCTTAATGCTTATAGTTGTGATATACAGCTAAGTTACTACATTTTGCACTGTTATGAAGCGTTTTTTTACTATTTCACTGCATTGTTGTATTGTTTTATACTGTTTTAACTGTTTTTACATTGCAGGATAGTGTTTCATTACTGTAATTGCATTTTTATTGAATTACTTAACTGTAAACTGTTTTTTCATACTGAGAGTTGTATTTTCTATTTGTGAGTGCTCTATCTGTGCTTTTCTGTGTATTTTTGTGAGGTTTCTGTGTTCTAGTCAGGTAGCATAGTCTGGATAGAAGTCTGCTGTTATCCAGGCTTGGTTGTTTTGATTGTTGTGTTTCCTGTGTTTCTGGCAGCCATCTTCTGCTGGTAGTGTCTTGTCTTCACTGTTAGTGAAAGTAACAGGGTTGCCTGACCTCCTTTAGCATGAGCGACTGATTGAAAAAGCAGGGGATAGCAGAACTGGGTAGTAATTCAAGCTTCTAGACTTCCATCTTTTCTGATATTTAAACCCTATGTATGCAGGGGCTTGGTTTTTACCAGGCTGAGGAGTGGTGATTCATCACTGTGACAAAACAGAAATTCCCTGAGGCTCCAAGAGCAGAATGCATACTTTCTTATATTTATTTCATTGAATTGCACTTCTTAATGCTTATAGTTGTGATATACTACTAATCTACTACATTATTTTGCACTGTTTTAAAGCTTTTCTTACTGGTTCACTGCATTTTTGTACTGTTTATACTGTTTAACTGTATTTTCATTGGTAGATAGTGTTTCATTACTGTAATTGCATTTTTATTGAATTACTTAACTGTAAACTGCTTTTTCATACTGAGAGTTGTATTTTCTGTTTGTGAGTGCTCTATCTGTGATTTTCTGTGCATTTTTTGTGGGGTTTCTGTGCTCTAGTCAGGTAGCATAATCTGTACAGAGGCCTGCTGTTATCCAGGCCTGGTTGTTCTGCTTGTTGAGTTTCCTGTGTTTCTGGCAGCCATTTCCTGCTGGTAGTATCTTGTCATCACTGTTAGTGAGAGTAACAGGGTTGCTTGACCTTCTCTAGCATGAGTGATTGGTTGAAAGAGCAGGGGCTAGCAGGATTGGGTAGTAATTCAAGCTTCTAGATTCTTCCATCTTTTCTGTTTTTTAAACCCTGTCTTTGCAGGGTGTTGTGCTAGTTTGCTCGTAGTGCACTACCACTGTGCTGTTTTAACCCATTGCGAGATATTTCAGTTGCATTTTTTCCCTACCAGCAATCCTGTGTAACTGACACCCTCCCTTGTAGCTACTGTGATTTTATCCAGCCCTACTTAAACCTATAAGTGTTCTATTTTGATAGTACAAACTCTACCATCCTTTATCTCTCTTCATCAGATTCTGACAACCATAGACGGACAATTTATTTTGGTTTCTCCTGCTAGTCTTGTTGAGATGGGCATTCTGAGACAGTGTAGCAACTGCCTCATATACACGAACAGCCCTCTTCTTCTACTATCTAGAAACACAATATGTGAGAAGTGCAATTACATTAAGAACCTAGAATCCTTGCTGTCTCAATCACAAGCCAGTACATCTGGCACTCAGAAGATTGTCTGCACAAATACCACAAACACTACACCTTTAACACTACCCACACCTATATAGTATATTCCTACATATATGGAGGTTCTCAACAAAAACATACCTAAACAAAAGAGACCTTCGACGCAAAAGCACATATGCACATCACAACCCACCACATCAAGCACCACACATAATACACATGCTTTTGTCTCACAGCCTCTAAGGCCCAGCCACAAACCCAACATACTAGTCATAGGAGACTCTATTGTAAGACACACAGATGTGCCACTCACCAGGTTAGACAAAGGGAAAGTCACAGTAAATTGCTTGTCAGGTGTTAGAATCCTCCATATCACTCACACACTCAAGTCTCTCAACAACAGGTACTGTTATGACTCTGTCATAGTCCATGTTGGCATGAATGACTTGAGAAGTACCTCTCTGGACTATATGAAGAGAGACATGATTGAGCTCGCTGAATATATGTCCCAGGCAGGTATGTCCTTAGCCTTAAACAGCATCCTAGCTTCACCCAGAAACACGCCCCAGTGCAAACAGAAAATGATTGACTTTAACAATTGACTTAGTTTCTGGTGTCATTCCAAGAAGATCCAGTACCTGATAGCCTGGGAGGGCATGACTGACAGGCCATGATGCTTTGCCAGAGATGGCCTTCATCTGTCTCCCCTGGGCTTCAGGCTTCAGGCAAAGGATCTTGCCTCCCCATAGTGCCTTTTTTAGGCAAAGTCATGAGGAAAAAAATACCAATGTGGAAAATTCTTCTAAATGAAATTTAAAGGTCATGCTGCTAAACACTAGGATTCTTAACATGAAACTGCACTCATTGCAAACATTCCTCACCCTGGAAGATGCTGACATTTGTACAGTCACTGAAACCTGGTTCAAAGCTGCAGAGAGCACCCCAGCCTTACCAGGTTACTTGTCCTACCATACTTTCAGACCCCAGAGGGCTACAAAGCCAAAGGAGATAGAGTTTCAATATTTATTAAAGACATACACACCTCCAAGCTGGTCAAACACTATGACGCACAGAAGACACTCTAGGTGCAGTAAACTGTTGACAAAACATCTATTCAAATCATAGCTAGCTACAGACCTACAACCATAACTCAGGAGACCCACTCCACCTATCTGGACTCACTTGAATCCATCAAGATTCAACCTTCTACTCTGATCCTGGGCAACGTTAACTACCCAACCATAGAGTGGAAGACCTATTCTAGCTCAAACACAAATGCTCAGAGATTCCTCAGCTTTGCCAATGCATTGGATCAGCCGGTCGACACAACCACAAGAGTTGAGTATATCCTGGACCTGGTACTAACCAACATGAGTAGTCACTGTAGCACCCCAGTATCATCCTCCATGGTAAGATCCGACCATAAATCAATCACTTTTGAAGACACCATCTCCCCTGAGCTCCCCTCCCCCCTTGCCCAGGGTCAATCAAAAAACTTTTCCAAAGCTGACTACAACCTCCTGAGAGCAGGTATAAGCAGCTTCACAGCCACCTTCCATTTAGTTAAATCAAGCACCAATGTCCAAACCTACACCAAAAAACTATATGAGTACTTATATAGCTGCATGGACTCAGCAATACCTCACAGGACCAAATCATAATCCTCAAGGAAGAGGAAATCTGTCTGGTGGACAGCAGCAATAAGCATTCTCTATAATAAAATGAAAAAATTGCTGTCCAGGACCAAGAAGGAGGAGGAGGTGCCAAGTTGGAAGCAATCTCTCCTTTGTCTAAACAAGCAAATAAGGTCACTGGTGAAATTCTCTAAGGCTAACTTCGAGTCCAAATTAGCCACATCCACTAATGACAATCACAAGGCCTTCTTCGCATTCATCCATAATCTCAAAGGTAACTCCCAAATCTACTCTGAGTTGGTGGTCAAGAATACCACATACACAAACACCATAGATATAGCCAACCTGCTGGCAGAAAAGTTCAGTGAAAACTTCACCCCCTGTCCCTCCCATCAGTAAACTAGGAAATCCCCAGCATGTGCCCCCCCTTCCCTCATCACCAGAGAGCAGGTTATTAATGCCCTCTCAAAGGCAAAAAATACAGCCTCCATGGGACCTGACAACATCCCTGGCTGTGTCCTACATGAATTCATGCAAGAACTCTCAGAACCACTAGGCACCCTGTTCAACCAAAGCCTATGCACCAATTTCATCCCAGCAGAATGGAGGACAGCCACTGTCATCCTTCTTTACAAAGGTGGAGCATCCACCGACCCAAACAATTATAGGCCCATCAGCCTAACTAACCTGATCTGCAAGGCCATGGAATGCATTATCTTGGACCTTATAAACAAGGACATTGGCAACCTCTAAACACTTGATCCTACACAGTTTGGTTTTGTCAGAGGGAGATCATGCCTGTTAAACTTGATTGCCTTCTTTGAAACTGTCACCAAAGCCATGGATGAGGGCAAGATAGATCACACCACCTACCTTGACCTAGCCAAAGCCTTTGACACTATTCCTAACTCAGGCATAATAGATAAACTCTCCCAGCTAGGCATCAACCCATAGGTTACCAGATGAGTAGCTAACTGGCTCACTGATAGAACCCACTCAGTCAAAATAGGGGAACTGCCTCTAGTAGTAGACCCGTAACAAGCATTGTACCCCAAGGATTGGTCTTGGGGTCTCCACTGTTTGGGATATACTTTTCTGAGGTGCAAGGCAAAACCAGTGGTCTGGACTGACCAAGTTTGCAGATTACTGCAAGCAGGGTACTGTCATAAATTTCCCTAGTGATGTCAACATCCTCAAAGAGGGCCTTTTAACCCAACTAATGACAGCTGCCAGAAGCATGGCCTCAAACTGAATGCCAAGAAATGCATCATTATCCCTTTTGGGGAAAATAGTGTCCCCACTAACTATCACATTAATAACAATGTACTAAGCATGCAATCAGTTGTGAGGGACTTGTCACCCAGGTTGATAGCAACCTGAATTTTGACCACAGTGTTACCTCCATTGTACTGAAGGCTTTCTACATGGCCCACCTCATAAGTAATAGTGTTTTATCCAGGAACAAGAAGGTCATAACATCCCTGTACTCCTCCCTTATCAGACCCATTATTGAGTACAATACCTCCTTTGGCATGTACCTTTCCAAGCACATGCAGCAGCTGGAGAGACCACAGAGGTTTCTGACCAGGAAAATCCAAAGTCTCAAACACCTATCCTACACAGATAGGCTAAAAGCCCTGTCCCTCTACTTAGTCTCATACAGACTGCTCAGAGATGACGTGTCTGGCATACAAGGCCATCTCACACTCAGGCTTGATGGAGTTGCTGCATATCAGTAAGTCAAATTCCACTCATGCAACTGCATGCAAGGTCTCCACCTCATCTGTGACATTAATAGAACTTTTGACAGGATCGATTTGTGTCCCAGTGACTCCCCCATCTGTGGAATAGACTTCCTCTCTATGTTAAGCAGAGTACCTCACTAGCCCTCTTTATGAAGAACCTGGATGACTGGATGGGAAACAGAAAATATACTCCTGGGATCCCACCTGTAACAGGGAAAACAGGTGCTGACTTTGTGAGAACATGGGTGAAATTCTTGGCTAGGCTTATAAGGGCCTCTGGGCCAATAGCCTAGTATCGTCCTATGAACCTATTCCTGTAAGTATATTACTGCTCTCTGGACTGCCATGGCCTTCACATTTGTCAAACATACACATACACAACTGCCGGTTCATCCATTAACTTTGAAATTGCTTTGCTTGCCACTGTTGTACACCAGTTACTATCATGCAAACTCTTTGCTCCACGGTGCGCACCCCCAAGTAACATGTTTGGTGATGGTGAGCAGTGGTCAGCATTTTCAAAGAGTGTGCACACTCACAGTAAACATGATAACTGGAATTTGTGGGAAACTATCAGTCTCCATTGCTCTTGATCCATGGTAGACATAGTAGACATTTGTGGATAGGGTGTGACTTTTAGGGCATAGAGATGGGCTGTCCAGGAGTCCAACATTTTTACTGGGCTCCTAGTGAAACATCACAGTGCCAGGTTGCTGCAGGGTGACAATTCTCACTCCCAGTATAAATTAGAAGCTTGGGAAAGTTTGGCCTGGGCTGTATCCAGTGCCACTGGTATCCCATGCACTGGTGTGTAGGCACCACTTTAGTGACCTGTGTCAGAGGAAGATGGATACCTTGATACTTGGATTGAGGAATATAGGATGGAGCACATGCCACAAATGTATAAGTATCAACTACAGAGAGTACTTGTAAGGCTTAAAAGCTGAATATAGGCAAGACTGGTATTCATAATGGTATTCTGTTCTGTTCTGTTTTTTTTCCACAGCTGCCATGGATAGGGAATGCAATGTTAGGACCCATGGTGCTAGACTGGCAAGGATGAGAGAGGCATGTATGTATGCAGCAGAAGAGTAGTATTATTGTAGTGTTAAAGTTAAAGATTGCTTTTTTTTGCATTTTACACAGTTGCATCAAATTCAGCATGCATATCTCAACTTTAAAAGCAAGCATGCATGCATTAGTCTGTAGCATAAACCAAGAGTACAATATTAGATTTCAGTGAGAGGTGGTTAGTTCAAATACCACACTTCCCAACTATACCATACTGTTAATTCTTCAATTATGAGTAAATTAAAGATTTAAAGTAAAAGATCTATACCAGTTGCAAACATGCCCTGCTGAAAACTGTAATCTGTATAACAGGAACATGCATATATGAAATATATGCACATGTAAAGGAGCACTTGCTGCAATCTGTAGTATAGTGTACATCTGTTAGGAGCTGGTAGTCCTAAAAGTAATAGTCTTCTGTTAGGGGGTGGTAGTCTTAAGAGCAAAGGTTAAGATAATAGAGACAAATAATTGTATTGTTTTAATGCATTGTATGTTATATATTAAGTTATTAATCTTATATCTTTTTCTCTCACCCTAACCCTTATCTATCTTTTCTTGTAGTTGTTTTATATTATTATGTGTTATAAAAATGTGTCCATGTCAGCCAGGTGTACCACATTACAATATACTCCACAGCACAGTGGGTGTAGGTCTGCCCCACAGGATCTGCCTGCCCTCACTCCACCAGCCCCAGCACTGTTTCCCAGCAAATCTGGGAGCCAACCTGGAAGCACCACATTTGCTGCCTCTGTACTACCTGCCCCCTCAGATGCTTCTGCATAGAGGATAGTCCAGTGGTTCCCTCCAGGAGCAATGGCAAAGGTGGTGAGTTTATCTACCATGTTGAACTGCCAGGGATGGTACATAGGGTTCTGCACTGCACTGTTGGTGCTTGCCTATGCTGGATGGAGAGGCTGCTTTCCGTAATTTTACGTAGGACCAGTAGTAGGTAAAGGAGGCATTGAGCACTCCAGCCAGTGGTGGAGTGAGGTGACAGTGATGACAGTCCAGTGGGTAAGGACTCAATTCTCACTGTCACCCACCTTGACGATTATGGGCCCTGGATGTCCCCACCCTCAACCCATCCATGGTGTCCACTGACCTCTTGTTTCCATCACTGTCCCTCTGTCTTTTCTTGTTAGTTTTGTTTGTCTGCAATTGCTTTCTCATCATCCCAACTTACCAGACATATCTACATCCCTTCCTCAATGTTCCTCTCTCTCTCTCTCTCTCTCAAAAAAAAAAAAAAAAAAAAAGGTCCTGTCCCACAAAAAAAAAAAAATAAAAAAATATTAAAAAAATAAAAATAATTGTCCTATACATATCTCTCTATTTCATGCATGTTTCTTCTTGACACATTATTGGCTATACAACATGATTGTATTGTGGTCACCCCTCTCTCTGGATGTGACAGTTCAAATTCAGCTATTATTTTGCATATATTATTAGTTTTTACTGCTGAAGAAATGGATAGCTATGGTTCTTTCTGACCTCCATCCTGTACATTCCTGTATTACTTCCATTTGTTCTTCCCACTGCTTACTCTCCATTTCATCACTGTTCTATATTCCCCATTTCTTTTCTTAAATGCATTATTGTATGATGGTGTGCACTGCACACCAACGTGCAGCAATGGTAATACGAAATCACGTAAAAGTGCTAGATTCAGTTGTATTTGAACCCAGTACGATCTTGGCCCCAAAAATGAATATATCACTGCATTAATTGCCTTAACACTTACTGCCACAGAGGCAGTTAAGTAGGAGGTGTATTCCAGAGACTCAATACTAACTGTCAAACTTTAGCAATGCAGCTCAAGGTGTATCTGGCATGTGTATACACTTTACTTACCATTGCGCAAACCCACTGCTCCTTGTACTATGAAAATGTACATATTATGTTGTATTACTGCTGCTTATTGTCCATTTCCTTTGCATGACATGAAATTACATGTAAAAACATTACAAATTGAAGGCCCTGGCTAACTATATGTCATATATTTAAAATACATCCATCTGTCGGCCCCCCACAACCACTACAACCCTGGTGTTTCAGTACTTTTTCCACACATATATCAACCGCACTACAAAATGTAATTTTAAATGTTGTATGCTATGCAATGCACATCAATCCAGTGATGTGCAAAACTATAACTATTGACCCATATGGCTAAAAAGCCTTATGTGCAAGGCTACTGCAGGAATCAGCATGAACCATATCCACAGGGACTTAGGTGACGTTCACCATACTTGACCCTGCCCATATTGGTGTTGTCAAGAGTAGAGCTTGCTTATTTACCCTTGTGGACTTATTGGATACTGACCACAAAGGCCTGGATGTGGGATAACAAGACATGCTGCCTATGTTGAGTTATTCAAGGCCTTTAACACCATCTCCCATTCAACGAAGAACCCCTGCAAATTATGATATACATAGCATCTCCCTAAGCTCAAACACAATGTTTTGAGATTTAGGAACACACATTAATAGCAATCTACACTTTCATCACTATGTGCTCATAGTGGTGACACACACAATCTGCATTGTGCACATCATGCATATAGACATCACATCCAAGACCAGGGATACCTCTGCTGTACTCTACCCTTATCACACCAATACTGGGATACAATGCTCGCATCTCTCTGTACCTCACCAGACACTTATAGAGAACATAGGGTTGTGCATCAGAGACTCCAAGAACTCCATACATGACAGACATAGAAAGACTGAGATACTGGTCACTGTACTGGGAATCATGCAGGCTGCTGAGAGGTGACCTATGGCTGCTCTGCAGAGCAGTCTCAGATCCTCCCTTCTGTAAATGACAGACATCTGCAATTTAAATGGGACAACTATAATTTGCTCCAGAGTTAACAGAACATGCAGGGGAAACAGATATATCCCACAACAATTCACACTCCTCTGTAATAGGTTCCCACTGCACATGAATCAGTGCTCCTCAACAACCCTGTTAAAGCTCAACCTTGATTACTGGTTGGTTGATTGTAAAGTCACCTCTGGCCTGGCACCTATGTCCCTCATGGACAGGGCTAGTTGGTGCTGCTTACAAACCCATTCTACTAAAAATGACCATCCAACTATGCTCAGTAAGGATACTTGTATTTTTACAAAGCTAGGCTTCTAAACACCCTAGTGCTATTAGGCTAGTAGCCTCATATGAACCTATGAAGCTATATGCCTATGCAGGCCTCCTGACCTGTTATCCCCCACATCTACTATAAGTTCACTTTCCCTCTTGTATAAATCAGACTTGTGCCATGGCGCTTGCATAACATCCTGTGTTCTGTAGTCTGTCTACTTAGGTAGGGATTCTGTTCTCAGTGGAGTCAACTTGGAGTGCATGTGTGTGTGTGTGTGTGTGTGTGTGTGTGTGTGTGTGTGTGTGTGTGTGTCTAGACAGCAGTGCAAATGTGTGTATCCTCCAGTTACTTCTCAAATTACATGGATTGCCAGTATTTTGATACTTGCTCATACCTACACATCCATTTCATACAGGCTTCCCAACCTCTTGTCTGCCACATGTCCTGCTGATGTCATCTAATATAGGTTCACCAGCAGTTCTGTATACACCAGACGTGAGCTGTGGCTCTTGCATTAACTCATTACATCCAAGTGATACCTCCAGGTGCATCTGCAGTTAACTCCTACTGACACCTCTAGGCATCAAATATTTCTTGTTCATATTGCATCAATAATTCCAGATCCATGCTATATACAAGGTTTTAAATGATCCCATCTTAAAGTTTATACAATGGCAGACTCAACTGCATTCATATTTGATCTATGTCTAGTGCAGGTAAATAGATATTAACTGTTGTATTTATGATGCTAATTTAATTTTCACATGTTTCTAAATATCTCAACAACCAAGGGACACAAACATAACCCTTTAGCCTCATATGAAAACTCTCAGCTCGATGAGTAAAGTACTGCTGGTAGTATGTGTGTAACTTGAGTGGTTGCTGAGATATTGTAAGTTATTTACAAAATATTACTTATGTAATAGTTACAGTGTTTACTATGACTTTGATTCAGTTTAAAACCTAGATCCTTCCTGAGCTCCATTGGAGAGAATGAGTTAAGGTAGATAGCTCAGAGGAGAGGTGAGGAAGCATTATTTCATAGAAAGGTGGTGCTACTTTGAAACAGACTACTTGAAGAAATGTAAGTCAAAACCATGGTGAGATAAAAATAGAAATAGCCTATTGGATGAAAGGATCTGTAGCTTAATTGTTAGATAAGGAAATGAGCAGAAAATGTGAATCATGTGATTACTGTGTTCTGTAGTATGTGTATTTAGATAGGTAGGAGTTCTATTCTCACTGAAGTCAAGAGAGAGAGCGCGCGTGTGTGTTTGTGTGTGTGTGTGTGTGTGTGTGTGTGTGTGTGTGTGTGTGTGTGTGTGTGTGTGTGTGTGTGTGTGTGTGTGTGTGTGTGTGTGTGTGTGTGTGTGTGTGTGTGTGTGTGTGTGTGTGTGTTTGAGCTGTTGCTTGACATTACAGAGATCCTTTTACACCAGCATATGGGACACTGTTATCTAATCCTAAATAGAGACTGCTGATGTCATCAGCTGTAAAGTGTTGACTGCCATATTCCAATAAGGACTTGAGCTGTGGAGCTTGCATTAAATACTGTGTGTTCTTTAGTCTGTGTGTGTGTGTGTGTGTGTGTGTGTGTGTGTGTGTGTGTGTGTGTGTGTGTGTGTGTGTGTGTGTGTGTGTGAGCTATTACTTGACATTGCAGACAGCATTTCACACCAGCATTTTGGACACTGTCATCCTTTCCTCAATAGACACTGCTGATGTCATCAGCTATATCACATTGTTGGATATGCAGTAGTCCCACCAGGGCAGGGGTAGAGACTGACCTGGGAGGGCAGGCAGAAGTCACCTCATCCTATGCAATATAGTTTACAGTGGCATGGCTTTTAACTCATTACATCCAAGTAATGCCTGTAGGTGCATCTGTAGTTAACTCCTACTGATGCTTGCAGGCATCAACTATTGCTTGTTCATATTTGCATCAATAATTCATAAACCATGAGTACAAGGTTTTAAAAGATTTCATCTTAAAGCTTTCATAATGGCAAACTCAACTACATTAATATTTGACCTTCGTCTAGTGCAGGTAAATAGAAATTAACTGTTGCTTTTATGACATTAATTTATATAGATATAATTTTCACATTGTTCTAAATATCTGAACAACCATAGCATAAGCAAAGCTCCTTAGCCTCACATGAAAGCTCTCAGCTAGATGAATAAAATGCTGATGACATTATGTGTGTAACGTGAATAGTTGCTGAGATATTGTAAGTTGTTTACAAAGTATTACAGATATAATAGTTACTGTGACATAAAATTCAGTTCAAGATCTAGAACCTAAAGAATATTACTACTATAAAAATATTTTGTGCTAAAGAGTTTGCCATTTATACTTCTTTCATAATCCGTTTGGATCCAGAGATACAAACATTTGTTTGAAATGTGAGGACATAATTTGATTCTGTCAAAAGGCTTAAGCTCCACTCATTGGAAGTTGCAGTGCAAAGATCCTGAGCTCCACTGGAATGATTAAATTAATCTATCCACATACATCATGGCATGGTGTGTAGGCCATGCTTTATCTTGCCGAGAAAGCCCTGTGGTTTCTCCAGCTGCTACATTTTTTTTTGTGAGGTACATCTCAAAATGTGCATTATACTCTATTAGTGCTGTAATGAGGCTTGATTACAGTGCTGGCATACAGTCCTAAGATCTCAGTATGATGACATGACTTATGATGTGAACAACATAGGCTTTTAATAGCAGTGTGGACACTTGGTAGTCAAAGTTCAGACTGGCAATCTAAATATGTTCTCGATGCTTGCATTGTCAATGTTGTGATTAACATGGAACTCCACTTTTCAGACAGACAACATTACAAATACAGATTTCTGCATTTATTTGTACATTGTGTGCCTTTGTCACCATTGTGTGTTAGCTCCTCCTATAATATGTTATCCCAATAGGTAGACTCATTTGTACACAATATGCAAGAATCAGCAAACTTGGTAAGCCAAAGGCCATACACGTTAGCCTAAACTGTCGAGAAATGCAGTTCAAACAGTGGAGGGCCAAGAAGAGATCCCTGGGGTTTGTCAATGGTGACAGCTGTGCTGGTACAGGTTGATTCACCAACTTTCACATGCTGTGTTCTGTCAGTGAGCCAATTGCTTACCCATCAACCGACGTAAGGTTTATCCCAATCTTGGTGGTTTTCTCAATGATACCTGCATGTGCAATTGTATCAGAACTCTAGGCCACAATAGGCTGTATGCACTGTCTTGCCTTCATTCAGGCCTATCACATGGAATCCATGTTCTGTGACAACATCACCAGTCACCTATAGTATGTCCCAGCACATAGATCTTCCTGATTCTGTTGAATACACAGTGCAAAATACCCTTCACATTGCCTATGTTCCCTTATAAGGGTGTACATCAAGATGCATTCATCTGAGTTGGGGGGACAGCACCTGATGCATGCATGTATAGAGACATCCTGAGTCTCCTTGACTGTGAGATAGACCTACATGTCATCATAGACCTCTTCTACATGTACACTAGTAATATTCCAGGTGTGTGCAGCAGACTCGTGTGAGTTGTTACTGCATCATCAGGTCCATTACATCTGATAGATGTCCTCAAAGAGGTCATTGAGGACATGCATGATGATGACAGTATCATCTTGTGGAAATTGAACAGGTCAAGGCATTTGACAAAAATTTACACTGAGGTATTCAATCAGCGCTGTCATTTGTTGTCATGAACAGCTATATCACCAAATGGATAGACCAGTGTATGACATACGTGGCATATCTCTATGTTGAAATGTGTGAAGTGACATATATTTCATGTCCAGTTATCAGATCAGTACATCAGGAGTGTCTGCTAGGTCCTTTCCTGCCCATTAGTTAAGTGAAGCACATCACAGATGACATACACATGCTACATCCAGTTGCCTGATGGACTACAGCTTATGAGCAATCATTGACTCCAACTTTTATATTAGTATAATGCAGACAGTATGAACACATACCAGAGACTGCTGCCACAGCCATGACAACACCTGCATTCATGAGACGCATTAAGGGATTTGTTGAATCAGGAAACAGACACACCACCCAATATAACACCCTATAATCAGACCAATAGGTATATGATACTGTGTCTTGGGGTAGAGGGTAAGTGGTACATCCACCAGCATGTGGTCACAGTGCTGACTACTTCATTTAATGTAACACAACTACTGGATATGTGAAGGACATGCACATCAGAGGTCATAATAACTTCATGGTTCCCAGCCTTCATCACACTAATAACTGTGTAAAGTGCACCAATCTTCATGTACTTCCCTACACATCATCAGTGATGTGTAACCAAAGTCTACCACCTTTTTCACAGTGTATTGTAACACAGCTTATTGGCCATACCAAGGTATTCTTTCTGGGGAATATACATGACTGTCTGATGGTGCTGAACAACAACAGGTTCATAGGTTCATAGGTGTTTACTAGGCTAATGACCATGAGGGCATTTTTAAGCCTAGCCATACATCCCAAATCACTGACAAGTTTTGATACCCTTGATAAGTGTAAACAGGGGCTTGGGAGATGAAAAATTTACAAGCAGGGGCCTTGTAGATGAACCATTTACAGGTTGCCTGTGACCATTAGAGACATAGCTGCCAAACCAGGGATGCATTTCCTGTTCTCTAGCCAATTGTCCAAGCTGACTTGTATTGTATTAGAGAGGAACTCTGCTTCACATGGATGGGGCACCTGTTCCAGAGATGGGGTAGTCTCTGGGATACATACCTGTCTCTCCAAATATCACAAACAAGGTTTATGTCTTTAGAGTGGGTATTTCTGGTGCTGTTTGTTATGTGGATATACAGGAAGCCCATCAGAGTGGGGTCTGACAATGCCCTGTATGCCAGGCATAGATATCCTCCTCAAAAGCCTATAGGAGACAGAATACAAAGATAGGGCCTTGAGGTGATCTGCATAGGACATTTTACATACACTCTGTATTCTTTTAGTGAGAAACCTCTGTGGACATTCCCACTGTTAGATATGCCTGGATAGATACATACTAAAGGGGGCATTGTACTCAATGATAGGTCTTATGAATAGCAAATACAGTGGAACAATGACTTCCTTGGACTTAGATGACATGCCTTTGTTTATAAGTTGCACAACACAGAATGATGTCCTCACTACTGCAGGTACATGATGGTCAAAGGCTAGATTACTGTCTATGTAGGTCCCTAAGTTCCTGACTAATGGATCAACTCTAAGGGGCATGTTGCCAACATGATAGTTACTAGGGATGGATGACTTCCAGAAGGATACAATTATGCATTTCTTGGAATTTAGGTTTAGTCTATGGTTCTGACACCAGTTGCTTATTTGTGTCAGCCCTTCCTGGAGAACATTTGTGTTAGTGTGGGATTCAATGACAGATCCTAATTTGCAATAATCTACAACTTTATTCAGCCAGAAAACATTGACATTGGCCTTGACTTCAGAGAAGTAAATGTCAAAAAGGAGCAGTCCAAGGACCAATCCCTGAGACACTCCACTTCTGACTGGCCTCTTTGTAGAGGTGGACTCCCCAGTTCTAACTTCCTGGGGCCTGTCTGTGAGCCAGTTGGGCTATCCGCTGGGTGACATATGGGTTTGCACCTAATGTCTTGAGTTTGTCAACAATGCCCGAGTGAGTTTTGGTGACCTTCTCAAAGAAGTCCACCATGTTGAGTAGGCATGACCTGCCCTTGACAAAACCAAACTGGGCTGGTTCCAGTGTCTGGAAGTTTACTATATCAGTACTGATCATTTCCATGATAATTCTTTCCATGGCTTTACATATAAGACTAGTGAGACTTATGGTTCTGTAGTTTCCAGGGTCTGTAGATGGCCCACCTTTGTGCAGAGGGATGACTGCTTTTGTTCTCAGTTCATGAGTCACAAAGCATGTTTGAAGGCTACAGTTAAATAGCAATCCCAGAGTCCCTGACAAGTCATGTTTCATGCTAGTTAGAAGGCATCTTGGGATATTGTCTGGGCCCATTGATGCAGTGTTCTTGGCCTTAAAGAGTTGTTACACAAGATGCATGTGTGCTACCTGTTCAACGTATGCACACACACTGTATACATAGGTGTTTAACAACATTAATGGTATGCATATCATTAGTGACAGTGTGGATTATGCCATAAATATATGCTATACACACAAGGCAACTTGTGTGTATTGCCCATACTGTCACATACAGCTGTAGCAGTGTCCCTCCTAACACTTCCTGCAGATATTACAGTACCAGGACAGCGTGCATGGTTTCCCTCATAGAGCGTGGATGCATCATAATAGTTGTCAAGCATGTGTGTGCAGGCTCATCTGTTATTAGTCCACATCACATATGTTATGTCAGATCTACTTTTAAACACCAAAATGAAGTAAGACTGAAGGCCACAATACTGAGAAGAAAATAACGAAACATGGAATGCTAATCCATGTTTTTTTTCCCCAGGGCAAGTAAACACTTGCCCCAAAAATACAATACAACAAACCATACTATCTAAAACCCACCTAGGTGGGGGGCTACACCACCCACACCCCCCAATGTGGGAGGCTGCACCCACCACTCCCCCCAACTAAATATACCAACTCTAAGAATTCACTAAAGTGGGGGAAAGGGTATTGTTCCCTAAGTTTGGCAAGTGTTTACTTGCCCTGGGAAAAAAAGACGAGGTTCAGCATTCTATGTTTTGTTATTTTTGCCTCAATATTGTGATTTTCAGTATTATGAAATTGCGGTGTATAAAAGTAGATCCATTATGTTACAGGCATGGGATTAGTGGTGGTATTATTCTGATATTGTCCATAATTGTATTTGGTTCTTGTAGCATACGTTGCAGAAGTATGGGATTCAGGAACAGCTTCTTCTCTAATGTCATTAAGTTGCTGGACTCTAGTAACAACTACTCTCCATGATGGCCATCTGGATCAGCAGAAACTGTAGAAGCTTGTCTCAACTATGCAATAACCTGGTTACCAGTCTCATCTAATACTTAGTACCATGCCTCCCAACTGTACCGAATTACTTGTTTTTTCTGACTTTTGGGGTCCAACTAATGGGGTGCCAAGATTCCTGAGTGGCACCCCTTCATTTATGATTTTTTTTCCCAGCTTTTTAAATTTTTTTTTTTTTGCATTTGAGCTGACATCATCACATGCACAATGATGTCAGCTCCGTCACCCTGTTGGAATTGAGCTCAAGGGCTCACATGCACACATTTCTGACTGGCTGCTACTGTTTGAATGGATTTCCGGCTGTCTGCAATTGAGCAGGAAGTGCAGCTTGGGTATGGTTCATTTGAATGGATTTATTTACAGAGTCTTTATTGTTAGCTTGTGAAAGGTATTGGGTCTTTTTTGTGAATGGACTTAGCTCATGAAATAGGTTTAAAGTATTTTTGGAGCATTATTTTCTTGTGAAATGAGCTTAAGGTGCTTTCAGAGCAGGAGCAGAGGCAGAGCTTAAGCTATTTTTGGAGTTGTAAGGTATTTTCTTGTGTGTGTGTGTTAAGGTATTTTCATGTGTGTGTGCGCACGCATGTGTGATTGCAGTGTATGTGTCCTAAGAGCATCAAAAGAAGGACCAAATTGTAAGTGCAGTAACTTTATCTATTTCATTCTCTTTTATACTAAAAACACACAAAATAATACACACACACACACACACACATATACACATACACACACACACACACACACACACACACACACACACACACACACACATATATATATATATATATATATATATATATATATATATAAGAGAGAGCATGGGTGCATTTAAGGAAACAACAAAGCCACCTTTATTCAGGGGGTTTGAAAATGCTTTAGTATTTTGCAGTTTGGATGGGCAAAGTTGGCAATAAAGCATATTGTTGCTTGTTTTATTAAATGTAACCCTCAAAATAAAAAAAATCAGCTGAATAAAACCAGTTTTGCTATCACATGAGAAAGAAACTCTAGTAAGCATTTGTCTTCTTGTGATAAGGTTGTTTTGCAGGGTGTTGGCTGCATGTTCCAGCAGATCACTGGAGCTAGGCATTTTTTTGATAGAAATTTCTCCATGGAAAAGCTTACTTTAGTAATGGGACTGCTATTTTAAAAGTCACGGTTGTTTTCCCTCATTTTCTTGTTTAATTTAGTTTAGATGCTGCTGTTTAAGCAATTACATTAAAAGCTTTGGACCTGTTGAAGCTGGCCATTATCCTCATTACTACCAGATGTCAAAGATAGCAGTTTGTTGTCATCTTTGGTCTGTCCAGTGCTAGTGAAAGTTTGTGTAAACTTCTCTTTCTCTTGTTTTCTTTGTTAAAGCATGTAGTAGCATATAGCTGATTTATTGACTGACACAGTATTTGTATTTGTTTACTGTGAAACTCCATCTAGGCAAGAACCCCTTTTCATTGAAGGCCAAAGGAGAAAAGCTCCATGAAATTACCCAATTATATAATTAAAACATTATCTGCTTACAATACAAATCAATCAAAACACAGAAATAACACATTACAAAATTAAAATATATACACAGATGTAATAGTTTACAAAATAGCAATAGTTGGGCATGTATAGACAGAGAGAAAGCAGTGTGTGTGTGTGTGTGTGTGTGTGTGTGAAAATACCCCAGATGAATACACCTGGTGGCTAGAGGTACTCGGGCTCAAACCCTGTACCTTGAGTACAGGTAAAAAGAGCCTAATGTCCACTAGCCACCACCACTTGTGAATTTATGCCTCATATTTTTGTTCTGTTCCTCATTAAATCTATGTTTTTTTCAGAATGTTTGTGGCAAATCACTAAAGGATTGAATTCACTAAATAATGACAGGCATTTGAATTTCAGACTTTATATTCTTCAGAAAATAAATGATAACACAAAATCTTTTATTCTAGCAATTTTCTAAGTTTATAAGATCAGTATTTGAAATTTGTCTGTATTTTGGGGCTGTATTCCCCCATTATTGGCTTTGTCCAGGTTTTTTGTGCTAAGACGTTAAGAGCTATGGTGAGACGTGAGAACTAAATTCTGTATTCCCCCATTATTGGCTTTGTCCAGTTGTTTTGTGCTAAGAGGTTTAGAGCTATGGTGAGAAGTTGGAACTGAATTCACTAAATGATAGCCATTTAAGTTTCAGTCTTCCTATATTTTAGGAAACTGCTGATCTGGCATAGTGGCATGTTGCTCTGACTGTAGTTTACAGGGTTCTGGGTTCAAGACTTGGCAGGGAAATGGATGGTGTTAACACAACATTTTATTCTAGTGACTTTCCAAAAATTATGCAAGCAATGTTTAAAATGTGACGCTGGTTTTTGGCCTTTTGTCCCCCCTCAAAAAAAAAAAAAACTGAAATTGAAAATAAGTGCAAGAAGCTGTGCAAGATACCTATGGCTTACACAACTGTCATTATACATACACACACACACATACACACACACATATATATATATATATATATATATATATATAGATATATAGATATATATATATATATATATAGTGTGTGTGTGTGTAAGTAAACTTTTATGATGGAAATGTTCTGTATTGGGCAGTTTTGTCATTATGGGTTCATGCATTTTGTTTCATTACCTACTGGAAAAATGTTCAAACAGTAAATTTAAAAAGCGCTCTGACTTAAGTCATGAGGGTGTATCAAACAACACATGTATGTTTCTTGCTTTATGTGCAATGATTTGAAAACAGCCCAAAGGTAATCTTTATCCACCACTGCCCAGATGCATTTTCTCTGATGTGGTGTGGGTTTCAATGCTGTTTCAATGAATGTGACGTAGGGCAGAAAAGTTTTAATGCCAAGTCTATTTTCATTGTGGGACAGTATTGCTTTGTTTAGCAGATATCTATTAGTGTTTGCGCATTGTGCTATAAAATGTAAAAATAAAATCCAAATAATCATTGCAGAAGTAAAGCAGTATGCATGCACACATTAGTGTTTATGACAAATGAGGTGAAATGGCCAGGTAATGGGACATTGGAATGGCTGCAGGGGGACTCTGGTGCCATATTTTGGCTGTCTGTTCTTCAGTTTGCATTTGAAAATCGGTATCCCACAAATCCACTGGAGTAGGTGGGGTTACATAATTATGTATGTAAATTTTAAGTTAATCAACGTACAGATTTGTACCTATTTTTCATGGTCCTTGTCCAGGTTTTTGATGTTTCTAGGTTGAGAGGTATGCTTAGTGCAATATTCACCATGACTGTAACTTACAAGCCATCTAGGGCAGTAGCAATGTAGTTCATTTCAATACATGTTGTAGATTCATAAATTAACCACAGTGCAATACTCTAAGGTCCATAGTGCAATACTCTAATGTTCACAGTGCAATACTCAGATGTCTCTTTCTGTGCAAGGATCAATGTAATGTCTTAACCAAGTACTTGTGCAATACTGAAGTTTCATGCAAATAAGCGTTCAGTTTGAAAAGTGTTAAAATGTGTTTCTAATTATGTGAAATATTACCTGCATGTCCGTGATGTAATAGCTAGATGTTACATGTGTAATTGCCTATGAAAATAGTCTATATGTTGTCTGCACACTGAGTCCGGAGCCACGGAATTTCATTCAGTTTTTGCACTTGTGCGATTTCTGAATGACAATATAGTTTATTTTGAATATGACTTTTACTTGTAATGCTTGCCACGATCCTTTACCTGTTGCCACCTTACTGGAGACTTGAGTACACTCATATTATGCACCCTACCCAATTGTATATCAGATCCCTAACAGATATCATCTGCATTATTCATGTAAGGATGCTTATCTCACACACACATCCTCTTCATTGTTATGTTACCATGTGTAACAGTCTCAGTCAACACATTTTCACTGTATAGTCCATACTGTACTTTACAGAAATGTGCTTGGTGTTGCTGCTGCAACCATCTTTCATTGACATGCCCTCCTCTGCTGTACATGAAGGAGTTTCACCTGTACTCTTTCCATGTGTTCATTCCTACAATTCATCTGTGGGTCCCTATGCAATACACGCACTTCCCCTGAGTGATCATTTTACATGGAAGTCCCATGTCCTGTCACAGATCATTAATACAGCTTCAGTACAGAATGCCAGGAATGGGGTATCACAATACTCTGCACTGTAGGTACACAGGGTATTGAAAGATGTTCTCTTAGATGTGTTTTGAATGTCTGTTGGTTTTCAAGTAGCCTGAGAGCATGTGAGAGGGCATTCCAGAGGGTAGCTACAGAGTTTGAGTATAAGGAGGCTCCTCCTAACATGTTTTGGGAAGTACTAATGGAGAGGAGGAGTCTGTCTTTAGACAGAAGAGCTTTGGTAGGGTGGTAGTGTTGAAGCATGCCTTTTAGTGTCACATACCTATCAGGGTTGTGTGTTATAGTATGACTAGTAGTGACTAACTAGAGTGGAGGTGATGTGGGAGTTCAGTGCAATTTAGTTGTTTAAGGGCAGAGCAATGATGAGTTCTAAAGGGCCAATTTACAGCAAATCAAGTTATTTAATTGCAGCATTATTCCAGATTTGTTTGTGTGGAAATTTGTATGTTAGTAAAGTGTGGGGAGGCATACAGTAGAGTAGACAGGAGGTAGGCTTTAACTATGGTTTGTCTAGTTCTTTCAGTTATGTAGCGTTTTGTCTTATATAAGAGGTTGAGCTTTTGGTGATTTGTAATAACAGTTTGGAAGTCTAGGTCAAATTTCAAGTTATCAACAATGGTGACTCCTAAGAGTTTGATGTTAGGGACCTGTTCAGTCAGGGTGTTATTTAATGAAGTGATTTTCACAACAGTTTTGTTTTAGGTAATATTTTAGTGGGGAAAATTAGTACTTTTGTTTTTGGGGGTTAAGTCAGAATTGTGAGCTGTCTAGTCAAGATTCTATGGATGCAAAGGATTCTTGAATAATCTCTTGCAGTTATTTTTACATTAGAGGCTGTGCAGATGAGTGTAGAGTCACCTGCATATTGTACAAGAGTAGTGTGCATGGAAGCAGTGTGTAGATCATTTACAATGTTAAACAGGAGGGGTCCAAGTATGGGACCTTGTTGCTCTTCTAGAGTAATGGATAAAAATGATGAGTGTTCTTGCTGTGAATGGACTACTTGGAAGCTATCTATCTGTCTGTTAGGCAGCTGTTACACCAACAGAGGGAGGAGGGGGAGAGACCCAGGAGGAGAGCTTTTGGATGGGTGTAGGAATACAGAAAACACTAGATCTCTGGTATTTCTGTTTTTATTAATGGCATCAACAAACTGATCCACAGCAGGGCTAACCACCCGGTGGTGTAAACCTTGGCTCAAGATGATTGTCACTGTTAAAGTGATACCCAAACCCCACCTGCAAAATGGGAAAAGAGATCGAGGATGGATGGATGAATCATCAAACTGAAGTAGTGCAGTAATAGTGCTGTAATTGGGATGAAAACCATGTTGTGTGGGGGAAGAAGATTGTTTATGCTTGGGTATTGCAGGAATCAGGAAAGGATCCACTTTTCTAATATTTTAGACAATGGTGACAGGAGGGCAAATGGTCTGCAGTTGGAGTAGTAAGCAGAGGGTCCTCTATTACAAACGGGAAGTATATAATACCTTCTTCCAAATGGCCGGGACATGAAATTCTAGAATGGATTTGCTTAATAATGTAGACATTAGATATGGCAGAGCTTCAGCTGCATTTTTTAGAAATTCAGGAGGAAGATTTTTCAGCAGCAGAGCTTGTAATTTGTAGTTTTAGGAGATATTTTGTTATGGTGTAGGTTGAGACAGGTTTGAGTGAGAAGTGGGCTTGTATAGGGTTTTTTGGGTGGAACTCGGTTGGACTGATGGTGGGATTGTCTTTGGTAAGTGAGGATGCAGCTTGAAAGAAGTATTTGTTACAGCTGATGGTGGGCTTGTCTTTGGTAAGTGAGGCTACAGCTTGAATGAAGTATCTGTTACAGCTATTAGTGACTGTTGATGAAGTGTCTTCTGGGGAGGGAGTGGGTTGCTGACTTGGCCTGGATTTAGTACATTTTAGGATTGTTTTAGTGTGCTTGCTGTGAGTTAAAGTAAAGGAGTATTTTGTCATTCCTTATACTGTGCTTGGATTTATTTCTTATCTATCTGTAGTGTAGAAGTTTTTCCTAGGATTTGTTGGCTTGCCATGCTTCCCAGGCCTTGTTTCTAAGCACCATTAGTTACCTACTGTTTTAGCCATGTTACTGGATTAAATACAACCTGAATGTAAATGCTAATTGAAAAGTGACTCAAGAAGTAATCTGCTTGAAAATGCTGTTTTGAAAAGTTGTTAGCACTACTTGGCCTAGGTCATGGCTGAAAACAGTCTTTTGAGCAGTTCACTTGCCCATTTAACAAAAATGAGTTAATGAATGAACAAATTAATGATTGAATGAATGAATGAATAAATAAATAAAATATATCATTATAATTCAAAGAGTATAAGCAGTATTCTATTTGCTAACATGCAGCACACAGCATGAGTTTGTACATTGGGCATGAGTTATAATACGGACATTTAGTTTCTCCTCTGTGCTTTCATCAGTTTTGGTATCCCTCCAGAAATATGCTTTCATTGTCTGTGATATTAAATCCTCAGATGGTATATGGTGGTAGCCAGTTTCTCTGGGGTAGGGGTCCTCCATGTTTTAGAGAGAGATAGCCAGAGTGCCTATGCCATCATAGTCTTAATGATAAAGACTTTTCAATACCTGTCCTTTAAAGGGCACTGTAGATAAATGTGAGATCTGTTTGCATCAATACAATTATTGTGTTGTTATTGCCCTTATATTTATACTGGGGACTTGAACAGATAATCAGTTCATTCAGCATTTACCTGTGGTTATTCTTGCAGTCTCGTGTTTATTTTCCTTGGTAAGGATGGAAGGATCATTGTGTTTGTATTTGTGTTTGTGTATATGTAGGGGAGGGGGAATTCAGTTTTATATTTCCCTCAAGGTGTCCTAGCTGAAAGGGAGTACACTGTAACTTACATTTACTTTTCAGCAGGTAATATGAAATTATTCCTGCACAACTCTTGACAACTTTCTCATTGGCTCACTGTTAATGTTCACAAGATGATTAGTTTTATAGGCCTCCACAGTCTATATTAGCAACAAGTGGCTGCCTTCTTCTTAATTCATGTCCGTTATGAAAGGGGTCAGGTATGTCCAAGTCATTTTCACTAGTGCTCTGTATAGAGATCATTCACTGGACTTGATTTTCCATCTGGGCATGGTCTCCACTTCCTCTGATCAGCTAATGTATAAGTCTGATAAATTTGGAGAGTGGGAGTGACCCAAAGGTGACTTCATCCCTGAAATAAGCACTGTTTTGTGTTTCTGTGATTTCTTTTCATTTTGAGTTTTAAGATGTGTTTAGTTTCAGTTTGCGCAGATCCAATAATTGACACTAGATTGTTTTGGCTAGTGAATTTGTAGATTGGGAGTTCTTCTGTAATGACTGGGGAAATTTCTTTTTGGTGCTGTAGCTAGCTTATTTGGCCTAATGTAGTCTTCATCTGACACCTTACACCTTCAAAAAAATACAATATCCCTTGAGCACTTTGGAAAATAAGTAAGAGCAGAGTTGTTTTGGATCCTTCATTTGGAAACAAGTCAAGAACAATCAGCATTTCTTAGATACTGCCAATCATGCTTCCTTACAGAAAGCACTGATTGCCATTTAAGTAGCTGCCATCACAACTGTACTTCAAGCCCAATCTTTCATCTGTACTGGAGAGTCCCTAGAACCATGGAGCTGAGAGCTATCTGGAAGGAGCTGTCACTTGGGTAGCCATGAGGGTTGTTTGTACTCTTGTTGGTATCCTGGCTATGAACACATTTTGTTTGTCCCAACTCCAACCCCTAGACAAGGGGGATAAGCTACCCTAGTCAACACAGGGACCCACAGCACCCTTCAACTGTGAGTGCATACTTTTGTGCATTTTCCAATGAGATCATGTAGCATTTATGATAACTATGATACAATCTAGGACTTGTTGAGTTGAATGCCCACCCTCAGGAGGCTTATGCAACATGCTCCTTCTCTGAGACATTGTGACAGCATGTCTCTTGCTCCACCATTTCCCTCCCATTGGCTGGTATATGCTTTCTCACCTGCTAGGTCTGTCAAACATTAGTAGAGACACAAATTTAGCTCAGGACACCAGAAGTCAGGCCTTTATTGCACTACACCACCAGAGCTATCTTGAAACCATTCTTATTTTTGTTCATACATTTCACTGTATGCCTTCACACCCTTAACACTTTTCTTTTATTTTCTGTATTGAGACATTCAGATACTTTTACTGAAAAATGTATACCTTGCTATATGAGTACCACAGTTTCTACCAACTTCATATTATATAATCTGGTGCCTGCTTAAAGCATTAAATGCACAGCTTTGTAATTTCTCACATGGAAGCTTAGATTCCCTGTATTGATGCTGTTTAACACTCTTCCCAAATGCTAAACCCATTTCAATCCCAATGTTGTCTACAAAGATGTATATCCTCCCAATTAGTTTATGTAAAACAATGAGCGGACACAGGAGTGCAAATTTAAATAAAAAAAATCACATATGGGGGATTAATTATCTACCATTTCCTTGTCATATGGCTGTATCTTCAGGATTTTAAACAGCTTTGCAGTTAAATGCTTCGGTTCCTTGGATATTAAATAGTACTTGAATGTACTGCTACTGAATCCAATTCATAAAGATATGCCCTGCAAGCACATAAGAGTCGCACATAAGGATAGTCCTATGTGGTACAAGAAGTATTCCTCTCCACATGAATACTCAGGGCAGTGCACTTATGAACATACACTTATCTGTCTGTCTATCTGCTTGTCATTTGTCTATCTATCCATTTATCTATAAATTTGTTAATCATATAACCACATTTATCCAAGGACACTTTTCATGTCCAACCCAGACCAGAAGGCATACAGTGTAATTATGACAGAATCGCTGACATACAAAATGATGATACATTGAACTAAGTATATACATTATTAAAGAGAGTTATGGTACAGCAAGTATTGGGACTGACAATAGAGACCCTGCATTTACAACAGTGAGATACACAGGTAATTCAGCATAAGCAGTATAAATCACGTGTGTTAGTGAACAACACATAGTAGGCTAAGTCTGGGGAAGAAGAAGAGGTTTAGTTATTACAGAATTGGGGGAGATAGAGTGAGGAAAAAATGAAGGAGCGGAGAGAATGTTAAGAGTCTGGAGTTCTCATGAGGGTTATTTACAGTATTTTAAATATTTATAGGGCATACGTGCATCTGAGTGAAAGTTTTCATAGTTTAAGCAGAGCCTGGATGGATGAGAATGGAGATATCTAACCTTTGTTGTCAATCCAATAATACCGTTAGCTATTCAAGGTGTGTTTTCAAGGGACCTATAAACGTTATCTAGACTTTTTGAGTTATGTATGTCTGGGGGTATTTGATCCCAATATAATGCTGCTAGTTCAGGAAAAAAAATCTCTGCTATGGCTCACATTTCAGTTGCACATGTTAGTGGATTGGCATAAGAGTTCCTGGGGTGTATGCATTGGTCCAATGCCACAGGAAAATTTTCAGAGGGGCAGTAAAACTCATTTAAGACTCTGTTAGGGTGTTGAGAAGGAAGACGTCTCTCCCTTCCACTGAGGATCATACAGTGGTGCTCACAGTGAATGCTGAGCTGGATGAACATGAGAATGTTGTTTTCAGTTTTTTTGCATGTGAAGATTGAGTGAGGACTGTAGAGTGATGATGAGAGTGAATTTTCAAGTTGAGGTAAAAGCACATTAATAACAATGGCCCACCTTGTGTCCTAAATGAGAATGTGAGCTACCTTATATACTACTCTAAGCTGAGAAAGGACTTTAATGGGTAGTTGCTGATGCCAGAATTATAATGCTTGGTCAAACATTAGTTCCAAGTATCAAAAGCACAGCAAATGTGCATATAAAGCACAGTCAGAAACTACCAACCATACACATCTGTGGCAATCAAGGAAGCATATAACACAGAAGAGATGGTGAAAATCAATGTAAATAAAACTTGCAAAAAAAGTAATTATATGTGCAGTTGAGCTTAAACAGCTTTCATTTCATACAATATAGGGACTTCATCAGAACAGAAAACACTTTACACACCTCAAATTAAATATGCTTTATATTATGTTTTCAAGTCACATGACCAAGCACATTCCAACTACTTAAAGTGATCATAAAATAAAATACATTAACAATGCATGAACAATTCTATATCATTGCATCAAATAATTAAACTTAGTCCTACATTTTCCATTTAATGAAACATGTAGATTATTAAATAATTAAAAGACCTTATAAAATGCTTTTAAGATTATTTTATTGCATTTTATTATATGTTATTATGACTATTTACCTAACCTGGGCCACTCATATGAAAAGTTTTTCTAAAATATCTTGAACATCCCTTAACACAAACAATAAATAAATAATATATACACATGGGTAACGTTTTCAGTGTTATGAACTTTAGGTGATTTGGTCTCAGTGAAATGAATTTCAGTGAAATGGGATTTCGGTGAAGTGAAGTGAAGTATACCCATATGTGTATATATATATATATATATATATATATATATATATATATATATATATATATATATATATATATATATATATATGTAGTTTTAAAACTTTAACAATGCTGAATATTAGAAGATTTAACATAAATTTTGACATAAAAATTAGCCTAAAATAATTACTTAGCATTTAAATTTTTGAGCACTAAGTTTCAGAACCAGTGATAAAGATATGTGATCATTCAAACTAGGGGCAAACTTGGCTCTTAATTTTAACTGCCAGTATAACTCTTTATAGTCAATCATGGTTTCTCTATATCCACCCCTGGTATTCACTTCTATTTTGTCAAATATTGCCTGCATGTCTATATAGGACATTCTTGGTGTGTCCCTTCATAATGCCAGGTAAATATTCATATAGGTATTTCTTAAATGATCTCTATGTCTTCCCAACATATAAATATGGACAAGATTTACAAATTGCTATGTAAATAATACTCTTCATCTTACAATTACCAATTTTTAAAAATATCTCAGATCTAATGTCATTTTCTAGTTGTGACACTTCTTGTTCAAGATGTGTTAGCATAGGTTACATGAACAACATTTCCCAGTGCCTTTTTCCTCAGAATTAAACTTTTTCCCTGTCTTTGTTTTTTTCTAATATGTTTTTAATATTACTCACTTTTCAATAAAAAAAATGTGGCTTATGCCTGACAATATTTTTATATCCTCATTTGCTTTAAAAATATTTCAATTCCTACCAATTATATTTTTACTATAGTTCACTTGGAATTATATCGCATAAAGCTTTCTTGAAGTCTTTATCAGACTCCCCTCTATTAACAAACATCCCTTTTATTTTTTTTAAATTCATTCAATAATAAATTCTTCTCAGATATCACTCTCACCAGTCTCACAAATTATCCCTTTACTAAGCTTTTCTTAAACCTATATGGATGACAACTAGTGTAATGAAGATACATGTTAGAAAAGGTTAGCTTTCTATAAATGGTAGAAATAAAACCTAATGCTGCCTTTATAATAGTAGCATCCAGATAATTAATCTGGTTATAGTCATACAAAGAGGTACATTTTAAAAATCCAATTGTTTGCTCCAAATATTAAAAATAAAAGAAATGTGCCCTTCTGGTTCATCCCATAAAATAAAAATGTCATCCAAGAAGTGTAGGTACAATTTGCAATATCCAAAAATCTCTGATAGGAACAAATAGTTTTCTTCCAAGTCAGCATTACTAAATAAGTAAAAGTCGGGGTGCTGGCAGCTCTCATAGCAACACATTTGACCTGTTTGTATATTTTACCCTCAGACTAAGCAAAGTTGTTAGTAAATATAATATCTATAAAATCCATCATCAACCGAATTTGTCTATCTGATAAAAATTCATATGAGGTGAGTGCCTCATTAATAAACTGCAATCCTGTTGTGTTAGGTATACAACTAAATAAATCCACAGCATCAGTCATCAAGAATCTTAAATTCCTATCCAAGATGTGAGGTTCAAATCTATCTAAAAAGTCCCAGGAGTCCTTCAAGGTATGTGGAAGGTGTCCAAAAATAATTTTTGACATCCTATCCACATAAACAGCCACTGGATGCCTCTTGGACCCCTGGACTGCCACTATAGGTCTAAATGGTTACCTAGATATATTTTATGTATTTTTGGGATACCAAAAAGTTTTGGATGATAGGTGTGGAATTAGAAAATTAAACAAAGTAGCAGAGATAGAACCACGCAACAAATAATCATCCAACTGCAAGTCAATTTCCCTATAAGCCACACTGACTTAATTTCTAGAAGCCTCTAAATTCACATCATTATTTTGTGAAACTGCAAAGATTTCAGTCACATAGTCAATGGTGTCATATACTACAATGCCTCCATCCTTATCCAGCTACATAATTCTAAGAGTTTGATTGCTTATTAGTGAAATTTAAAAAAAATTATGGTGGTGTTTGAGAACTTGTATTTATAGCAAACAGATAATACATTATCTATATTGTTCTAACTGTTCTTCTCAAATGCTTGAACTATGGGGTTAATTACAGGTATAAAAGTAATTTTCTTCTTAAGTAATTCAATCTTGTTTGGTTTATTGGGATGTTCTTTGAAATGTGTTGCTAAATTACATTTTCTAGTAAACAACCTTAACTCCATTAAAGAATCCACCATGCTGAAAGCTTTGGAGGTAGAAAAAGTAAACCTTTTTTAAAAGAGGGAGAAATGGTTAATATTCACATTTAATCTGACTATAATTATAAATTCTAAAATCCTCATAAGTAAGAATAACTCCAACTCGCTTTGGTGGGTTTAATTTCTCAACCACATCACTCAAGTTCTCCTTTGTCTCCCTCTGCATCTATCTCCCCATTACATTTTTGCTGTTTTTTTTTTGTAATATATCTTCTGTTGTTTTCCCTAATGGGAAAAATCCCAAAAAACATCTTTCCCATGGTGTTAATTAGCAATTCTCTCCTCCATCCTAAGTGGGAGAAATTCTAAGGGGTCATTTCAATCAAAGGCTTTGTCGGGGATTTGTATTAAAACATGAGCATCATTCTGAAAAATATTGTGTAAATTATCCAAAACTTGTCCATTATCAAAACATCCATTCTTTCCTAGGGCATTACCTTTCCTGTTACCATTTGGCAAGGGATAAGCTACCTCCATCTGATACTGTCTTTTGTCTGTAAGTAACTTCTTACACTTCCTTTCTTTTGCAATAGCACAATATTGATCTACCTTTGAAAATACCTCATCATATTCATTCTATATATAGAAAATAATATAATAATATTATAGTTTTAAAACAATATATATTTATTGTATTTATTGTATGTGTTAAGGTAAGTTTAAGATGTTTTAGAAAAACTTTCCATATGAGGGGCCCAAGTTTAGTAGGTAGTCATAATAAAGTAAAATAAAATACAATAAAATAATCATAAAAGCATTTTTGATGTCTTATAAATTATTTAAAAATATATAGGACTTTTACGTATTTTTTAAAGTATGTTATTGTACAATCATGGTTCTTGTTTGGTCATGTGACTTGAAAATGTAATGCAAAACATATTTAATTCAGGGTGTGCAAAGTATTCAAGCCTGATGAAGTCCCTGTATTGTATGGGATAAAAGCTGTTTAAGCTCAACTGTGTTTATAATTACTTTTTTGCAAGTTTCAATGAAATTGATTTTTATCATCTCTTCCATGTTATATGCTTCCTTGACTGCCATATATGTGTATATATTTGGTAGTTTATTAGTTCCAAGTATCTTTTTATCTAGTATAGTAACTGATGTAGAGAGAGAAAATTTCTTATTGGTGCCAAGACCATAACAGCACATTTGTTAGTGGTAGGGATGGGTTGTTATCATGAAGCCAATTCCAAAGAATTTCATAATCAAATTGCAGTAAGAATTTATTTGGTTTTGAGCATTAGAAGATGAATGATGATGATTATATTGTCAGCATAAAGGATACAGTCAAGTGTGGGAAGATCACAAGGGAGATTATTGATAGAATAATTATGAGCCTTACGGTACATCAGTATTAGTGAAACAGGGTAGTGGCTGTGGGTTGTTGATTGATAGGTGAAGAAGGCTGTTTTGAGAAAATAGTTTTTCAACCACACATAGACTACATTAGGAATTTGCTGTTTTTTTTTTTTAAGTTTTCTTAGTAATATAATATAATCACACTTAAATGCACTTTAAGGTGCTATCCAATTCCACTGTAACAGTCAGTAATTATAGAACAGAGCAAGTGCAGATATCTACATGTCTGTTATCGTACATTGTGGAACAGAGGACCAACAATCTGTAGGGTGTACCTTTGCACAGATACTGTGGTTCCTAATCATATGCCAGAATATTACTTGACTAAGCTCAAGTATAATTCAAGTGACTGTTGGTTGCAGTATGTGGCAGTATGTTTTTACCTGTGAAATACGATAAATGAATACTGCCTGAAAAATGGCTACAATTTTCATCTTGTAGATTGGGTGAACCTGCATATTGGAGACACAGCGGAGATAAGTGCCATAAGTAAGACATGATTAAAAGACACAGTGAATTTCTTAGTGCTGGTGGATTGTTACTTATGATGAAGGAAGACAGACAGACAGATAGAGACAGGCAGATGGCAATGACTCACACCTTGTCTTGGAGCCAGAAATTCCTGCTTCCTGTCACACCCCACTCTACTGAGATGTATCTTTTCATGAGCTAAATGAAAGGTGCACACACTATTAGTACCTCCTTTATTTTTAAACCTAAAAACACACTAAGGGCACATCTCTGTATGCTATTTTTGCATGTGTACTTCCACTCTCATAAATCCTTAAAATGGCATAAGTTCATGTCAGCTTAACAGTGCCAGCATTGCTTGGTAGACTGCTGGGTACCAGTGGACTAGGTAGGCATGAGACGAAGGGCATGCCAGGCATCCACTTTTTACGGGTTCCATTATATGGACCCTGACATTGTCACCTGAAGTATATGTGAAGGAGCTAAAACAAATCTTCATCTCCTTTACACACCATGTAGAAGCCCAGTGTCTGAAAGCCTTCCCAACCTTTTCTGCCTTGTAGGATGCCATATGCCAAATGATATATCAGCAATCTGAATGCAAAGTAGGCTGATTAACAAGCATGTAAAAGGGATAAGGTTCACTTATCATATCCTTGCACCTTTTTACATTAGATAAATAAGGTGGATTAAATGTATTTAAATCACAAAAGAACTTCTCTGGCAGCATAGGGACTCCAAATGATAAAAATGTAGAACAGCCAAAAACAAATCCGGAGTCCAACGTCCAAACCACATTTAATAGAAGCACATGCAACACAATGCTTTTGAGACAATATCTCAGTGTTTACACAAAATAACTCGAGTGCATCTTTTATATACAGTTAGCCAGTCCTTCATGATAGTCACAATTAAAATAAAAATGATATATAATTAGTTATATAATTATTGTATACTTATATCATTATATAATTAAACAGCCCTAACCCTCCTTATAATACATAAAAACTAACTATATATATATATATATATATATATATATATATATATATATATATATATATATATATATACACATACATAAAAACATAAGAAACAAAAAAAATAAAAAACTTTTTGCATATAAAACTATTATACATGAAGAACTCTATATATTCCTCAGGAAAAGTCAAGCTTAAACTTCAATACACTGTTTATTTTCCTACATCAGAAAGATGTGATGAAATTCTCTCTTTTAATTTCATATTCATCATACCTGTATAGAAACATATGTAGCGTACACAATTAGAAAAATATACAACATTCTCAGTAAAACATGTACCAGCTTCTTTAAAAAGGAAGGATTTTTTACTACTTGGGTGTTTATAATATATCTCAATGTTAATGTAACTACAAAAAACACAATTATAACAGGGGACAGTACCAGCCCTATTCATAACGCTATTGGTATCACCATTTTGCCTTATATCTTTATACCATTAAAGCTGTTTAAGGTTCAGTTTTTTCTTATAAACAAATGCTTACTGACCTCAGAACTAGAAGTTAAAATACCCCAATTATTTCCTATAATGTGTTTAACAATTTCTGTGGCTCTATTACGTTTGAAAAAATAATCAGTATTAGAACAACTATGATTCATTATTAGTTGCCAAAGAAAAATATGGTATAGCATTAATGCCCCTTTGACTGATTACCAATTTTTTTATCCTCTATAAGCATTTTATTATAACTTCTACTTCTACTTCCAAAATCATGTGCCATAGTTATGTAAGCTTTATATATCTCCTTGCCATAACAAAAAAAGTCATCCATGAACCATTGTAGAATAAGCAATGGCCCATGGCCGAGTGTGGGTAATGCTGGATTTATCCACAATTGGTGTGGTTTGTTCATGGGGCTGAAGCCAAAGTGACCAAACAAAGCCAACCGTGGGTAAATCCAGCATTGCCTACATCCAGCCATGGGTTATTGCTGTTATACAATTACATTATTTAAGAAAAATAATACTTACTTTTCTTAATTATTGTCATTGTGTAATGCCTCCGTGCTCCCCTTCCACAGTTTTCCGGTATCCTGGGGCTTTTCTGATGTACTGCACATGCGTAAGGGACTTGTGTTCCCACACTTACACAGTACATCAGTGCTCTGCAGAAGTAGCAATGGAGGAAGTAAGATCTCCGTTGCTTTTTTTTATGATGTCTTGCTATGTTATACCAGTTCTTCAACTTGTATAACATAGCAAGATATCTTAAAAAAAGCAAAGGAGGTCTTCCTTTCTCTGTTGAAAGGCAGATCTCTGTTTCTTTTTTTAAGATATCTTGCTATGTTCAACTCATATAACATAGTGGGATATCTTAAAAAAGGAACAGAGATCTTCCTTTCTCCATTGCTACCTCTGCAAAGCAAAGAAAAGTAAAAGAAATTGGGAGATATACTAACGGAAAAAGTAGGGGCGACTGGACCTTTTTCCATTAGTATATTCTCGGATTTACAATGGGCACGCTGGTTCCTTAAAAGTGCTTTCATCTAGTAAAACCTCATACATCAAATTTTTACATTGCTGTGAATCCATGATTACTATTTTCAGATCCCCCACCATGCCCCAGGATTCTCACTCCTCTTTTCTTGATGTACTGGAAAATATTAGGGTTCAACCAAACACCCTAATAATGGGCAACTTCAACTACCCCACCATTAACTGGGAAAACTACTCATGTACCAACTCCTTAGCGCAACGCTTTCTGGAATTCATAAACTCCAAAGCCCTAGATCAACTTATCCACACCCCCACCAGGGGCAACAATATCCTAGACCTAGTCATTACCAACATGAGTGACCGGTGTTCTACACCTGAAGTCAACTCCTTGTTGGTCCGATCCGACCATAAGCTAATCACCCTTGATATCCATATCCCACCCCCACCCCCATTAAGGAAACCACAGTAAAAAATTTCTCCAAAGCCAACTTCATGCTTCTTAAGACAGAAGTAGTGAACTTCATGACACCCATGCAGATGGACAATACAGTTACAACTGCTGAATCCTACACAAATGCACTCTATAAGCACTTGCATGAGTGCATGGATCGTGCTATCGCAAACAGAACCAAGATGCTATCCTCCAAAAAAAGGAAGCCAATCTGGTGGTCCCCTGCCATAAACAAACTGTACAACAGAAGGAAGAAACTGTTGCAAAAGAGTAAAATCCCATGAGTGGAGGAGCTCCCTGGTCAGCCTCATTAAGAAGCTGAGATCCCTTATAAGATCCTCCATAGCTAGCTACGAAAATAAAATCATCACTAATTCCAAGGACAACCACAAAGCATTCTATAGATATGTCAAGAATCTCAATGGCAACACCCAGATCTGCTCTGAGTTACAGCACAAAGGCACGAAAATTACAGAACCAACTGATATTGCCAACATCCTGGCAGATAGGTTCAGTGCTAACTTTACCCCCCCACACCCCCTAAAGGGCCCATATCTATACAGGAAGACTGCAGAGTCCCTGTAATCACAACTACGCAGGTGAAAGCTGCACTCTCTAAAGCCAAAAACACAGCATCCATGGGACCGGACAACATCCCAGGCTGCGTTTTACACGAACTTCAGAATGAACTGGCTCCCCACTTAAGCACCATGTTCAATAATAGTCTCGCATCAGGCTTTGTGCCCACTGAATGGTGCACAGCAACTGTTATCCCACTCCACAAAGGGGGAGCTACCACTGATCCTGGGAACTATAGACCTATTAGCCTGACGAGCCTAGTCTGCAAAGCCATGGAACGTATCATCATGGAACTCATAAACAAAGACATTGGTTACCTCCAAACTCTGGATCCCACCCAGTTCGGGTTTGTGAAAGGCAGATCATGCCTCCTGAACCTGACCAACTTCTTTGAGGCAGTCACCAAAGCCGTAGATGAGGGTAAGGTGGTTCACACAGCCTATCTTGACCTCGCCAAGGCTTTCGACACCATCCCCCATTCTGGAATTATAGCTAAACTCAATAAACTAGGCATAAATCCCTACATCACAAGATGGGTTGCCAACTGGCTCACTGACAGAATCCACACTGTAAAAGTTGCAGACTCCAAATCTGACCTCAAACAAGTGACAAGTGGAGTACCACAGGATTCCGTCCTGGGACCGCTTCTGTTTGGTATCTACTTCTCTGAAGTACAGGCTTACACAGAAGGCCTCTGGCTAACAAAGTTCGCAGATGACTGCAAACTAGGAGCCATAGTCAAGTCCCCAAATGATGTGAACATCCTACAGAAGGGCCTATCTGAGACAGATGCCTGGTGTCAGAGCCATGGCCTCAAGCTCAATGCCAAAAAGTGCAGTGTCATCCCCTTTGGTAAAAACTCTGTACCCATGAACTACCACATGGGCAGCAATCTACTTAACACTAAATGCGTGATAAGAGACCTTGGGACCCAGGTGGACAGTAGTCTCTCCTTTAATCGTCACATCACCACAGTAGTCAGGAAGTCCTTCTACGTGGAACAACTCATCATAAAAGGGTTCTCATCCAGGAAAAAAGAGGTCATCATTCTCCTTTACTCAACACTCATTAGACCCACTATAGAGTACAATGCCCCTTTTGGAATGTACCTCACAAGACATCTGCAGCAGCTGGAAAGGCCACAGAAGTACGTCACAAAGAGGATTACTGGACTCAAGCAAATGCCCTACACTGACCGCCTCAAAAAACTCCAGCTTTACTCCGTAGCATATCGCCTACTCAGAGGTGATTTCTGCCTAACATATAAAGCTATATCAAACCCAGAGCTGCTGGACATGCTACACCTAAAGAAATCCCAATCCCTCCGAGCTACACGCTCTAGGGACCTAAACCTTGTAACCACAATAAACAGGACATGCTGGAGGGATAGATTCATATCCCAGAGACTTCCCATACTCTGGAACAGGCTATCCATCTATGTCAAGCAAAGTTCTTCATTAGCACTCTTCAAGAAAAATCTTGATGAGTGGATGGGAAATAGGAAATACACCCCGGGGATCACTTCTGTGTCTCTGCTCGACAATGGCACAGGAAAATAACTTTCTTGGGTGGCGTAAGCCAGGGAACCTTGTTGGCTAGGCTTGCGTAGGCCCTTGGGCTGATAGCCTAGTACCTACCTATGAACCTATGAACCCTCCCTTATCAGCTAATTATACTATCATTTTGACATAAATTAAACAGTGCTGAGCATTCTGAACCATTCATGTTATAGAATTTATTGATGGAAAGTCAAATAATACCTGAAATTTATAATTATCTGTATACTGCTAACCATTCCTATAATGTATGGGCTCCCAAAAATACATAAGAATCTCATGACTCCGCCCATGAAACCCATTGTTTCAGGTCATGGATGGGCTACTATTGCCCTATCAAAGTATTTAGAAAAGCAATTGGCTCCATTTTTAAAATATAGTAGAAGCTATATTAGGGATACTAAAGACTTTTTAACTAGTTTGAAAAAATGGTCTACTACTAATACTTGTACTGATTTCTTATTTGTTACCATGCATATTAAGTCTTTGTTTATGGTCATCCCCAATGATTACAGTGTAGACTGTATTACAGAGTTTTTACATGCTCATAGTGGCTTTACTAACTTGAAAATAGAAATGTTATGTTCAATGTTAGAAATTGTTCTAGAAAATAATATATTTATGTTTGATAACATTTTTTTTTCACCAAATTAAAGGCATCACAATGGGCACTACAGTAGCAAACACCTATGCTAACTTAATGTTTGCAAGATGGGAGCAGACATTTGTATATGCTGAGGAAGATGTGCCTTATAGAGTTAAAGAACTATTATTCCACAAAAGGTTTGTGGATGACTTTTTTGTTATGGCAAGGAGATATACAAAGCTTACATAATTAAGTTGACCATTTACATTCTACTGCTAATTTCCTAATATTTGATGTTAACTTTTCATATGATAAAGTGTTATGTCTTGATATTATAGTTAGATATAATGACTTTAAGTATGACACTGAAATCCATAGGAAAAATGGATAGGTTGCCAAATATGTGCATGCTGACATATGCACCCAAGACATGTGTATAAGGGTGTTGTTAAAGGTCAGTGGTTAAGAGTAAGTAGGTTAAGTACTAGAGATGGTAAGTTTTTATATGAGCTTGATAGTATGGGAAATGACTTTGGAAGTAGAAGTTATAATGAAATACTTATAGAGAATAAAAAAATTGGTAATCAGTTAAAGGGACATTAATACTAGGCCATATTTTTATATGGCAATGAATAATGAATCATCTGGGTCTATTAATAATAGTTGTTCTAATATTGATTATTTTAGCAACATAATAGAGCCACAGAGATTGTTAAACACGTTATTGGAAATAATTGGGGTATTTTAACTTCTAGTTCTGAGGTCAGTAAGTATGTAGGAAATACACCCAGATTTGTTTATAAGAAAGAATGGGACCTTAAACAGCTTTTATGGTATAAAGATATAGGGCAAAATGGTGATGTCAATAGAGTTCTGAATAGAGATGGTACTGTCCCCTGTTATAATTGTGCTTTTTGTAGTTACATTAACACTGACATATGTTATAAACACCCAATTAGTAAAAAACCCTTCCTTTTTAAAGAAGCTGGTACATGTTTTACTGAGAATGTTGTATAGTTTGCTAATTGTGTATGCTGTGAATGTTTCTATATAGGTAAGGCAAATATGAAATTAAAAGAGAGAATTTCATCATATCTTTCTGACATCCATAGGAAAATTGAGACTAATGCACTTAGTAAATATCTACTAGCGAATGGTGCACAGCATAAATTTAAGTTCAAGATTTTACAAAAGATATATGAACATCCATGTGGGGGTGACAGGACTGTTAGTTAACAGGACTGAAATGCCGGAGCATAAGTGGATACATTATTTAGGGGCAGATAGCCCACCAGAGTTGAATAACACAGTTAGCATAAAACCTGTATTGAAGTTTAAGCGTGACTTTTCATGAGAAATGTATAGATTTCATTTTGTATAATAGTTTTATATGTAAAAAGTTTTTTATGTTTGTGTTTCTTACGTTTTTATGTGTATGTGCATATATATATATATATATATATATATATATATATATATATATATATATAGTTTTTATGTATTATAAGGAGGTTTAGGGCTGTTTAATTATAAAACTATATAACTATTTAATTATATATATATCATTTTAATTGAGTCATGTGACTATGATAAAGGGCTGGCTAACTGTATATAAGAGATGCACTTGAGTTATTTTGAGCAAACATTGAGAAAGAGATATTGCCTCGAAAGCTTTGTGTTGTGTGTGCTTTCTTTAAACGTGGATTGGATATTGGACTCCTGGTTTGTTTTTTGGCTGATTAAATGTATTTACAAATAAATCAGTGAACTTTGTTAACTATCGAACATAATTAATCAAAGACTGATGTCGATTTGTCAAAGGCGCTTTCAGTGAATGCAAAAAAATGAAAGCACTTTGCCAAACCCACCTTCAGTGAACATTTAAAGAAATATTTTTGCAATGACAAGTCTCCCTGTACCCCCCATTTCTCCAATACTCTCCCAGAATTATATATACCAACTCTGAGGTCACACAACAGTGGGGAAAAAGGCAATCTCCACTGTAAATGAAAGTGATTTCAGCAAATAGCCTTTGACTTATTTGCTTCTGACAAAACTATCTTCGACGAGATGGCATTTTCACAAAAATATTTAATCTAACAAAGTGCAATGCAGATTTGTGGTTTATCACAAATAGGAAACGGAGTCATTCAAAAATTTGACAGAAGTATTTTTCTGCAGAGAAGGTTTTAGCTTAGTTGTAATTAGCCCAGTAAAAACATGCTAAACTACAAAGACATTTCATACCTTTCATTGCTCCTGAAACTTCACAGAAAGTTGTGCCTCATCTGGTTTTATATACATATATCACATTCACTTATGCACATTAGTGGCTGCATAGGGTATACCTTCTTCCATCTCACTCAAGTCCCATATAGAAATAAGAACGTTCATTAAGCAATGTCACACTATGAAACATTAAAGCAACAGTGAATAAACTTGAATGTAGTTTGAAATAGAAAGAAAAACCTTTGTATATTTCTCATTTTAATTATAGGTATATTAATATTATATAGATTATACTCAGGTCCAAGGGGTGTAGACATGTCATTTGATTGCCACTTGATGTTAAGTTGTGTCAGATTCAGCCTTTGCAACAAGTACAGAATTCCAGCTAAACTACATGTGCACTAATGTTTTCTGTGGAATGTCTATCAAATGATACTGTGCACAATATGTTTACATCTTACCTCCCAAAGTGTTTCTCCTGTATACTAGTGGAATTTATGAAAGTGCAGTGTTTAAGAACTACCTGATTCAAGAATTTAATGGATGAGGTGATAGCAAGGAATTGATGCCAAAACTAGGAGGTTGGAGCTTGCATTTGAAGTAACCCAAAGATTTGCTGGTGTACATTAATGGTAAATGAATTTGTCAAATTAAAGAAAGAATCTCCCTGAAAAGGCATATGACCTGCAGACTGAAAAGAAGAGTCCTTCTGATATTTCAGCGCGTGATTTGGGAGAAGTGGTGAAATTGTTGATCAGGTAATCATACAGTGAATCCTCTCTTTGTCCTTCAACCAATATTGGAAGAGTCGTGGGAGTTTTCCAGTAATATTTACATTTTGCATGGATCTGGAGAAGGCATGTGATAAGGTACACTGAAATGTGTTGGGGTTGGGGGTCGGCTTAGTGGTTAAGGTACTTACCTTCCATACACAGGATACAGGGTTTGATTCTCATCTATGGGAAGCATGGGTAGGTTTAAAAAAGCCCCCTTGAGTCATTTGCCTAGTAGTCACCTATATCTTGTGGTAGATGTTACAAGAGTATGGCATCTCAGGTTCGCTGGTACCTGAATTTTATGACTGTATTTTTGAATACTGCACTGCAGTCACATTTAAGGTGATAATATAAATGCATTAACAGTGAGTAGTACAAGGGTGCATTTTGTCTCTCTTACTGTTTTTGAATTTCACAGATATAATATTAAGGTACAGCTGTGGTGTGCATATTATTAACCTGGGTCCATGACAGATACATCTATGTAATATGCAGTCAGTGGCTCATGGCCTCAAGTGACTGTGATCTGTTTTGTGAACAGAAATGGTTCACTGCTGAGTGTGAAGTGGTAGGATAAAAATCTCTACCTCCAAATGTGAGGCCGTGATTGTATCTGCTAAAAGACAGTGGTCTGTTCCCTGCAGATGTGGAGTAGCTACTTCAACTAGAGGAATTTCAGTGTCTTGTGGTCTTATTTATGTGTGAAGACACATGGGAGTGAAAGACTGTCTAGAGGGTAGTTATAATGGTGGCAGCACAGCCAAAATTGTACTAACTTGTGATGGTGAAGAAAGACCAGAGTCATAAGGCCTCATCATTGGCTATGGCTGCAAGGTTTGGATGATGACTTAGAAGGATGAGATTACAGACACATGCTGTGGAAATGATGTTCCTTCATGTGGCTGCTGACTTTAGTCTTAACAATAGCTTAAGGAACCTGGTAATGCAGGAGGATCTCCCAGGTTGAGTTGAGCCATATGAGATGGTTTGGACAACTAATAAGGGTGTGTCCTGGACACCTCCCACTGGAGGTGAACCAGGTATGATCTACATGGAGAAGACACTTGAAGAGACCCAGGACACATTGGAGATGTTACATCTCTTAACTTGCCTGAACATGCCAGATGGTTCCTTCTGGATGAACTGTGGATTGTTCAGAGTACAGTCATGTCTGATCTGATTTGCTCAGCTCAATGCCATTATAACACTTGTAAAGACAAGAAGATTCCAAAATGTATACAGGTGTGTTTCTTTAAATTCTGAAGACTATAATTGTAATGATCGCAAAACCACAATTAAAATACAAATATGGGGGTATTTATTAAGTTTGTGGTGCATAATCCAGGGTATAGCAATCTTAGGCTTAGTATATAAAGTAGCAGGGATGTAGGGGATTCAACTTCCCACATTTGGGAATGCACGAGGTTTAAGCACCTGTTCAACAAATATATCAAAGGTGTAACAGGATGTTTTGTAATTTGCCATTAGTGTATTTTTCAAAGAACCAGGGCATACAATATTGGGTATAGCATTTCTGATGGGAAATTATATAAAACAAATACAATGATTATGTCACTCTTCCTAGCAATGTTTCTTATATAAAATATTCTTTTAGTAAAGTAAATACATAAACTAGCGTTCAAGAGTAAAGCTTTAGGGCAGTGCAAGTAATTGTGTCTTCATACATTTAAATACATTGTTTATTCAGCAGGTGTTATGAATACTTTAAAACATTCCTAAAATAGCTCAATATACTTCTGTCTCTCCTTCACTTGAGGCTTTGCAGTGATAACTCATGTTCTGGACAAATTCTTTGTAGTATCAGTTGATAAGAGTAGTGTCTCTTACTTATCAGCAGCTATCTATCTCCAGCCAGCAAGGAGATTGTTTGGACAGGTTTTGTTAGAGAAGCTTCTGTTGCATTAGCATAACAGCTACGTGATATCACTGTATTTATATGACTAGTCCTAGGCAACAGAAAACATCTGACTGCCTTACATAATCACTGGGGTCATCTGTCCATACATGGACATCTGGGGCAACTATCCATCTGTGGACTTGGCCATGGGCTTGGTCATCAATCCACCTGTGGATCTAAAAGTGACTTTGGTCCTCCAGCCATCTATGAATATCCTGGTCATATATCCACCTATGGACAAAGCAGTGGTCTTCATGATACAATATGGCCATCCATCCATCTACAGTGGGTAGGGTGTTTAGACAATGTATTTTATTGTTTGGGATGATTTCCCTTCCTTTCTTCCTCCCTCCCTTCCTTCCTTCCCTCCTGCCTTCCTTCCATCCACGGTGGGTAACTTGGTCAGTTTTACAACTGGAAGTGGATATGAAGATTCTCCTCTTTTTGGGCATTGGTTTATCGAAGATGCAACACCCTGGATGTACAGTAGCAAACCCCATCCTACTCCTCCCATCTCATGAATAAACCACATGATTGACAGACAGGTGCATTCCCTGATGCTGGCAGATATTTATTGAGAATATTTATCTAATTTTGTTTAAAAGTTGATAGAAAAACATGCTTTGCATTAGGATGCCTTTTCTGAATGATAGGAAGTATGAAACTATAATGCCTTGCATTATTTAGTGACTGTAACACTTAGTTATTTGCCACCAACATTTTACAAGAGACAGGCAAAAATATGAGACAAGTCAGGGACACTTTGCAAAATTTTGGAAAGTTAAGAAATCTGTCTTATGCAAGTTTATACTAAATATGGACTACAGAGAGGCATTTCTGATCTCATAAAATAGTTGACAGTATTAACTGTTGTGAGAGCTGTCAACTGTACCCAAGTTTTAGTGACATCCCTAATTTTGGCCCAGAATGCTGCTTTATTCCTCCAAATAGTGGACATGTTTTGTGAAAAAGGTGATGGGTAACAGTCTGTATGTAAAGCTAGTCAGAAAATATTGGTAATCATTATGGTTGCATACTTCTTTTACATCCTCTTTTTAAAAGGCCAGTATTCAAAACGTGCATCATAGCCAGGGGTTTTTCCATTATTTTTGTTTTGTTTTATCACTAATTCTGGAGGTAAAATGTTGAGAGTTGTACTTGGAGGTATCACTAAATGTACTTTTAAAATTGCAGGATTTATTACATTTTACAAATGTTGCATTTAGCATTTGTGTGAAGAACTGTGAATATTAAAGTGTATGGTACTTTACCCTAGCCACCTGTCTGAAGAAGACAGCAAGACTTAAAAAAGTTAATTGGGCATCAAACAGGTTGAATTTGTATCCTACCATTTCTTTTGGCAGTATCCATTGTCAATCATTGAAACCATGCCCAAACCTGCACAAAACGCCGAGATGGTACATCTTTGATAAATAATCAAATGAACATATCGAATTTGCAGGGTGAGTGCCTTTTCCAACACTCTCTGCTGCATATTATATTTGTTACCTTTTTTAAGAGTGCCTGACTTCATAGTTTCTGCTGCACATTTGGAAGCATTCATGATGGATTCTTGTTGAGAGTTAAGAGAATTTTCACAAGTGTATTACAGCACAGCCACAATATGAAACTTCTTGCATTTCTTTAGCTACAGTCTTCAAGAAGTGTTTTTTATTGTCTTCAGTGAAATTATTAACAGGACAACCTTGCTGCTATCACCCTCAGAGAGTTTGCTTACATAATGCCTAGTGCACAATTTTGTTATGCTTTTCAGTCACCCCTCCATTCACCAGGAGAAACTGCAGCTTTCATCTGTGTGATGCAAGGATATTTTATTCACTTTGCTGCATTTATTTCTGTCTACATAGCACTATTCTTATTTTATGTAGATTTATTTACTGGGATAGACCATTGGTACAAGTCGTCTCTTTTTTTAATCCAGATGAGGGGTATACAAAATAACAAACAATTAGTCAAATTTCACAGTATTGGGGGGGGGTACTAAGAAGTAAATAATATGAACACTAGAGGTAAAAACTCATTCACCACTGTAATATTACTTGGCTGTATGGCATCTGGAAAGAGCATTTAGACTGTGTGAGTGGGAAATAGTTGGAAAATAGAGCGTGAAGAAGAAAAGGAAGATCAGACTGTAGTTGCTGGGATTGAAAGAATGATCAACAGAATATTACAATGTTTGCACAGCTTACCATAGGAGGTGGAGGTATTTTTTTCAGAATTAGCGGGGGGGGGGTGGATGATTTATGGGTGACGGGTCTAGCAAGTGAACAAAGTCAAGAGAGTAGCTGGTGATGAAGTTGCAGCCAGAAGTTCAGGGCTTGAAATGAACAACTGATATACTGTTAGCAAAATGTGAAGTCATGTAAAGATGAACTCAAAGGGAAAATGTTAAAATACTGGGTCTGTTGGAAGGATGGTTTATGGAACAGTGGTTAAAAGAGATTTTGGTTGAATTTCCATAAATTCACTGTCAGACAGATTCATGCACATAGTGCGGGATGACAAGTTAGCACAGTTAGACCCCCATATCTAATAGTAAAGCTCAATAGCTATAGGTGCAGACAATGGCTGCTAAAGCAAGGTACATTGCAAATGGCTTTCTGGATGGCACTGGCAAAGATTAAGATACTGGAGGATTATTTTTTCCCAGGCATGTGTGGTGTATGTATTTGTGTGTCTGTGTGTGTGTGTGTGTTTGCATGTGTATAAATATATATATATATATATATATATATATATATATATATATATATATGTATATATATGGGTCTACTTTACATGGTCGACTTTTCACAAAGTCGACTTTCATATGGCTGAGATCATATGATCGACTTTCAGAAAGCTGACCATGTAAAATAAATCCAAAAAAACACAACGGACACTTACCTTAAAACTGTTAGCAGGGGGACAAGCCCCCCTGCACCCACATGGGGGACTCTGCCCCCCCTTGCACCTTAAATATACCAACTCTGAGATCACACTACAGTGCAGAAGAGAGAAATGTTCCCATTCTGCACTGTACGAAGATAGCAGTTCCCCATGGTCGGCTTTTCAAAAGTCAATCATATGGTCTCAGCCATGTGAATTTCGACTTTGTAAAAAGTCGATCATGTGAAGATGACCCATATATATATATATATATATATATATATATATATATATATATATATATGTACACACACACACACACACACACACACACACACACACACACACACACACACACACACACACACACACACACACAGATACACACACACATATATATATATATATATATATATATATATATATATATATATATAGCTATAGATATATATAAAATGAAAGGATCATAATTACTTTGCTCATTAAATACTGTCCTTTCTTATGGAAAATTAGGCAAATGACCACCAGGGCCTTTATAAACATAGCTGTGCAACCCAACTCATTGTGTCCCTATGTATCATGGGCATGTTTTAGCAGGAGGTATGTTAGGAAGTTTCTAGAGACTATGTGGGGAGGCTGTGTTTGTTTGGGCATTACTGTCTCCCTCTACCTATCAGCGACGCTGGGGCCAGACCTGGGATGAATTTCCAATTTCCCATTCACTGGTGAAGGTTACACTTCAATAGAGTTAGGGATGTTTCACATGGATGGGGAGCCTCTTCCAGAGCATATAAATCCTCTGAGACACATACCTCTTTCACCAACATGTCTTATTTATATCACAAGCAAAATTTAAATCCTTGGATCCAGTGGTTCTGATACATTTGTTTTGCAGATGTGCAAAAGGTCTATCAGAGATACTGTACTGAAACACATCAGATCCCACATCATGATCACTAGACGGATGAATCGAGGATACAGATAGCTGATGTGTTGAAAGAAGAGATAGATAACACATATGAGGACAACATGCTTCCATCACTTGCTGGATATCATTAAAGCCATACAACACATTTCTCACTGCAATGTTACAGATAATACTGAACTAACATTAGGTCTTGTCAGTTTATGTGCAAAGAATCTACATAACAGGAAGTTGACATTTAGGATCCACAGCCAACATACATACATAGCATATTTGAGATAAATATAAAAGTAACACACACCTGGCAAGTTCTCCTGGGAAGACAGTGTGGTACAAGACGGATGCAGTTCAACTAGGATAGGCAAAATGTCAGCATTATTAATTACATAATTGCTAGCATGAATCATTATTACAGCATTAAAACATACAGTGGGTTCTACATACACATACAGCTTGTTTGTGTACCTGATGATGATGATGATGATGATGATGATGATGATGATGATGCAGTCTGTCCTGTGAATGGATAGAAGGGCACAGTATTAATAGGGGGCGACAACAGGAGTAACAGCAATGACATGCATAAAAGATAGGTAATAGCATACCACTGACAGACTCCCACTGTTGTGAGTTTGTGTGTTGCACTGCACATCCTGCAGTTAGAAAGTAAAGAGAAAGAAAACACAGTCATGTATGCAGGCAACAGAACACTGACAGCATGACATACATGACATAGCAACAAGAGCTGCAGATACTCACATGCTGGACATTGTATCTGTTGGCCTGATGTCCCTGTGTTGACAAACACTGACATTAATGTGATGTATCACAGGTCTGCTACACATTGCTGCAACCTATGAACCTGCTGTGGTAGCATAACTGGTCTGTCTGTACTTGCACCTGCATGAAGAAGATGACGATGAACCCAAAAGACGAGACCAGCAACCAATTTATTGCATAAAAGGCAGACAAGTGCTTTCGTCTGGTGAAAGACTTCTTCAGAGCTGCCATATAAACTACAAACAAACATTAAAATACATACATTCAAAAACCATGTGATGCTATTAACCAATAGCACGGTTCCACGTTACCATATTTAAATATTTAAATGTGTTAAAACAACATTAAATACCTAACTTTCTACAAAAACTCAGTACCTGTTATAAATGAATGACAATGAAAAATAAAAACTGTAAAATACAACCCTTAGTCATAAATGAATTATAAAATGTATAATTCAAAATACATAGATTATCTACACACTCATATATCTGTGTTTACCCTTCCAAACTCTTGAGCTTCAAGAGTGGTGAAATGGAGCAGGCTTCACTGAGACCAGGGAAATTCATTGCATTGAGTCTAAGAATCCATACGAATTCTCTCTTGCAAAGATGTTAATCTATAATGAAACCTCTAGGGCCTTCCCTAATACTATCCAGAACCACAAAAAGGAATTTGTTGTCCAAGGCATGTAAAATATGTGTATAGAGTGCATTGGAAGTTTTAGCTTTCACAGTATTATTGGCATGTTCGTACATTCTGTCTCTCAACTTATGAAAAGTTTTTCTTATATAAAAAGCATTGCTGAGCCACACAAAGCTGCATAAACTACCCAGCTTGACTCACAATTGAAATGTCTACTCACGGTAAACTTCCAGTTGTTAATAACAAAGGACACACATTGTAACACCTGTCGACATTGGTTACAGTGTCCACATTTAAACATACCTCTAGGATGGTTACAATGGGTTGTATGTGTTTGTCTTTCTAGTATTTGTTTGAAACACCTGTTTTTATGATATACTACTTAAGGACATTTACCTAAAACTTTGACCAGATCAGTTGTTGTTAAAATCAAAAGCCATTTGTTTTTGATAATATCCACAATATTGTAAACATTTGAACCATATGTAATAATACATGCTTTATCATACCCAGTGGTTCCATCCTGCTTATTAACCACATCATTACTAGCCCCATCCATGTATTCCCTATTTGGTAGTGGTAATAGGGGTTTGTAAAAGCCCCTGATCCTCTTTTTACATACTTCACTTTTAATTTTTCCTCAAAAGGTCTAAAGGGTAACACCTGTTCATAAACATGTTACATAAGATGTCAACTTCCTCCTGAAACACTAAATCATCAGAGACCACCCTAGCTAGTATAACCATTTGCCCTTTTACAACTGCCTTCTTTTGGAAGGGTGGGTGCCAGATGTCATAATGGGGATAAGAATTCAAAAAGGTGCTCTTTCTATAAATATTTGATAGGAAACACCTATTAACATAGGGTTCCTATTATGTTACCGAAAGATAATGTAATCAAATGATCAAAACTTCGAAATGGCAGCATTTTGAAGATCGCATTGTGGGTTCGCAGTACAGTGAGGATTGGAATATTTGCCCTTTCCTCACTGTAGTGTGATTTCAGAGTTGGAATATATATTTAGTGGGGGGCTGCAGCCCCCCACAATACAAGCTTCGAAATGCTGCCATTTCGAAGTTGTGATTGTTCGAATACGTTATCTTTAGATAATGTAATATGAACCAATTAACATAATCCTTGACCAATCTAATATCCAAATATGTCATTGAATCTTTGTCCACATAATATGTAAACTTTAGAAAGGCAGTGTTCCCATTAATGAAGTCAATGAATTCAACTAATTTTTCCATAGAATCCACCCACACAAGGAAAATATCGTCCAAAAACCGAGTGTAAAAACTCCAGCACATCTTAAAAGGACTGAAAAATTGTATTTTTCTCCCAATAGGCCATAATAAGATTAGCAAAATTGGGGGTGCATGCTGCAACCGTAGCAACTCCAGTACATTGTTTAAATAGTTAGCCTTCAAAAAAAAAATGAAATTGTTTGACAAAATTAAATCCTTCAATGTTATTATGGTGTTTATATTGTCAAATTCCAGCTCACCAATATCAAAAATAATATCTTCGAGCCATTCTAGTCCACCTTTATGTGGGATGACAGAGTATATGTTTTGGACATCTATAGTGATCAGCAGGCTATCGTTAGCAAATTCAATACTAGGTAACCTGGTTAAAAAGTCCCAGGGGGTCCTTACAGATTTGTTCAACTTTATTAATGATGGTTTAAGCAGTACATCAAAATATTTAGCCAAGTAGAATATTTTACTTCTTCCTGCATCAACTATAGGTTTTAAAAGGGGGTGGATTAGATCCTTGTGAATTTTTGAGGTACCAAAAATACTGGCAACCACTGGGTGTTTATTGACCAAATAGTGATAAATGTCCCCGTCTATTTGTACTTACATACACATGTCATATATAATAACATCTATTTTCCCATAAGCAATGTTTAATTCATTCTTAGAAATCTCATTATATGTGTCGTATATAATAATTCCAGCATTTGGCTGGAACAATCACTGGAAGTAAATATATAAATCTTGCCACCCGTATCAGGTTTTATGATCCTAATGTCACCATTTTTTATACAGGAAAAATTTCTCGTAAGTAGAGAGGCAGAATGTACGAACATGCCAATGATACTATGAAAGCTAAAACTTCCAGTGCACTCTAAAGACAGATTTTACATGCCCCGGACCACAAATTCCTTTTTGTGGTTCTGGATAGTATTAGGGAAGACCCTAGAGGTTTCATTATAGATGGACATCTTTGCAAAAGAGAATTAGTATGGATTCTTAGACTCTATGCAACAAGTTTCCCTGGTATCAATGAAGCCTGCTCCATTTTACCACTCTTGAAGCTCAAGAGTCCAGAAGCATAAATATAGGTATATGAGTGTGTAGGTACTTTATGTATTTTGAATTATACATTTTGTAATCCATATATATATATATATATATATATATATATATATATATATATATATATATATACATCTTCTGTGACTAAGGGTTTTATTTCACAGTTTTTATTTTTCATTGTCATTCATTTATAATAGGTACTGAGTTTTTTTAGAGAGCTAGGTATTTAAAGTTTTTATACATTTAAATATTTAAATATGGTAATGTGGAACCATGCTAATTGATTAATAGCATCACATAATTTTTGGATGAATATATTTCAGTGTTTGCTTGTGGTTTATATGGCAGTTCTGAAGAAGTCTTTCACTAGACTAAAGCACTTGACTGCCTTTTATGCAATAAAGGGGTTGCTGGTCTCATCATCCTTTGGGTTAATATTCATCTTCTTCTTATTGGTTTTTGTTGTGTTTTTGGATTACTTGCACCTGTGCACCTGCATGGCTTGAGCCCAACTGGGTGTACCTATAGTGTATAATGTTATGGAAGCATCAATATGACAGTAAACAGCAATGCCATGACATGAGACTGAGGAAGCAATGGGTAGTGGTCACAGTAACACAGTATGGAGACACTCACCTATCCTTCCCTGGTGCTGTACAGAAGTAGATGGTCTTGAGGGTATTAATGCAGACAACATTGCATGTGTTGGTTACACTGTTCTGTCTGTACTGCAGTTGTATGAGTACATATAATTACGGTTAGTCATCACTCTTGGATCTGCGTGCATGGTTTAATTGTGCTGCTGTAAATCAAAAGGACAATACATGAATATCCATGCAGCAATATGCAATGATTTACTCTCTAGCCATCCATGCCACACAATGTAAAACAAATATGGTTGGCCTGGGACTCCTGCTTCTATCCCATTCATGAGTTTGCATGGATTTCATAAACAATTACTGGCCAAACTGTAATTTGAACAACTCATGGAAAGCATCAGAAAACTGTAGTATCGGTAAGCAGGCAACTGAGAGTATGAATCCTTTCTATACTGACCCAGTAGTTATAAGACTTGTGTTAGGAACCATCAATGAAGAACTATCAGTAACAGAAAAAGGAGATTGTGCTTACAGATGGTATCAGAATCCATAGGCTTCCATATGTAAATCACAGAGTGTATAGAGTTACCTGTAAGACATACAGATGAATTGTAAATACATCTTTATGTACTGTTCACGTTCGCTATGTAAATCTATCTATACAATTGCATATGGGAAATTAATGCACATCCTTAATGCAGATAGCAACACCTGTATGCATAAAGGTTAAGCAGGCAGAACTCAAGCAATTTATATGCAATTTTCTTAAAGCAGACAATTTCAATAAAATATCTCTAGACAGGTACATTTAAGAATAAGTAATGTTAACAGAGGTAATATTGCCCAAAATAGAAATGCTAGCAGGTGGGAATTTCCCTTATAAGCTCCCTATGACTCGGGTATCACTGAAAGTGAGTGCACTTAATGTGCACCCATCTTTAAGTTCAATTTGTGCCATACATAATAAATGTGGCTCATTAAAATTCCAGCTTTTGGATTCCTGTTTGTGTACCTCAATGTCAGTTCTCGAAATTTGCTGCATTAACCAATAGCTTGGCATAACAGGTAGGTGCTCCGCGCAAGGACCCAATAGGTATCAATAAACAGTACCATGTGTAGCACGTGCCCGTTGTCTTTCAATGATCTGATAACATGGCATAAGCACCACTTTTAAAAATTGATTCTGATACAGTTACTGGTTAGACCATTGCTACCTGTGAACTGAGTCAGACCTCAGTGAGCTTTTTAATATTTTTCCATTTCAACCACACTTTCCATTGATGTATCAAGATGGCTACTTGCAGGAGGCTGTGCCATGTGTGAATGCCCAATTTGACTGAGGAGGAGATCACACAAATACTGACCATCTACAGTGGAGTGGAGCATTGAATGACAACAAGGCCAAGGAACTTTGCAATGATTGACATCTGGAAATTGATTGTGAGGGAGCACTGATGATGTATGGGGATATACTAGACTGGAGAGCAGGTTCACCACTGCTGTGATGACCTGCATTAGAGTGATGCAGAGGAGCTTCATCGGAAGGTCACCAAAGTGTGGAGACATCCTATGGATCCCTACAGTTAGTGTCACTATCCTACATATACCTCAGCATTCCTATGGAATTTAGAGATTGTAGATTATAGCTGTGTCCCAACTATATATGATAGATGTTTTGTGTAACCATTAAGTAGCTGGTCTGACAATTAGCTCACATGGATAATTGTTCTGTTCCAGTGTTGTTAATTTATTTAATAAAGTTTATGATACGTGTAATTCAGAACTTTGTAGATGTACATCTGTTTTTTCCAACATATAACAACATAGTTTCACACATCCACTGTGCATGTGTATCACAGATGCCTATAGCTCCTAGGCTGCTGATGACTGTGCATTTCATAGTTATCTGTTATAGTATGGCAGTATTGCCTGTAGGTGTAAGTGTCTGAATAGCAACTCATACATAACTTATTTACTTCCTCTTAATAAAGTGAAAATTCCTACTACACTCCCATTTGTTTAAGCCAAGCGGAATGCCTGTTTGATTGCCTTGACATATGTTTTCATTTATATGTTGACAGCTATTTCTTTTGGTTATAATGGACAACATGTGTTAGAAGTTTCCGTATTTATCTGTTATCCCCAGGAATACAACTTAACACAGGCAGTACCTGCTTGTTAAAGAGAAACACATGCTGCCTGTTAGCTTGTTGTGCAAGGAGACCATCCGACATGCTCCATATTTCAGTGTGCTATGGGTTCAACTCCACATACGGTAAACATATCATTAAATTGTTATCTTTCTTTCATACATAATCAAATCTTCTTCACTGCACAACTGCTTATTGATATTAACACTTATTTTGTGCATGATCAAGAAAAACTCAGTTAATCATCAAATTCCTATGAATATAGTTATAATCCATGATGGTCTGTTAACAGCAGCTCTTTAAGTGCACGTTTAGTAAAGCTGGCTACAAACTGTTATATGTCTGACATTTTCTGCAATATTGTATTAGTTTCAAAAGTGCTATCAATTGTTTTGTCATTCATTATTAAATTCACAACAATCACCTCATCTTTACCTTATGAGGGAGTCAGATGGTCAGAATTACATTTGAAATTCAGAGCAGAGATTCATTGATGTATGCATTTGATTTGTGATGTGCACTTTGCCAATGAATATCTTTAAAGGTAGCCCTCCCACACACCTTACTGTGTCCTTGATATACATCACTTGTATGTGTGTGTTAACAGAAGTTCTGTGATACAAGACACTGTTCCACTGTCTGGCTGTCTGAGGAATGGTTTTCCATTGCTGTTAATCTTAGCCTGCTTACTTAGAGACCAAATGGATGCCTGGTGTGTCAGCTTTCACACCGTTGTCTGCAGACTGCATAGCATGCCCTTCAGTTCAACATTAGTTTTGCATCTGCCTATATCTTGGGTGTTTTGGTTACAACATACTTGTATCCAGTGTCTGTGAATACTTGTGCAGATAGGCATCTCTTTGCAACATTTCATAATCAGCAAGCATGTTTGCATTTTCCAGGCTACTGATTGCTAATAATTGTAGGCATGTCTTGCAGACAGTTTACATATACAATACTGTTTGTACAACATGTAGTAGATTTTCATGTGTCACAGGCTGCGATGATTGAACATTATAAGTATTTGTTACTGTTGTTTTCATTATGTTGATGTGGGTTCAGACGATTATCATGTGGCCTGGCTCAAATATTTGTCATATGGCTTGCCTAGTTTCCACATTATTGTCACTTAAAAAGTGTCTTTTAACAATGTCACTTGCTGGTTGTTCTTATGTAGTCATTACATGCCTAGACTGCAATTTGCATTCACACACAGACATATCTGCTCTGGGAAAGCATGCTGGGGAAAAAGAAAGGTTATAATGACATGCTGACAGACCCACAGATGAACAGTTTACTGAGGCAGACAAAATTATTAAACATCGCAGGTCTCAATAATAGTAATTTGACATTTATAAGCTTTTATTCTGACAATTTCATTTATGTTAATGTGGCATGAGGCAGTGTCATTTATGATTCTATTCAAATGCAGGAAATGTTGCATGTGCTTCATTTGCATATTCTTCTCGTGCATCATGCTGGCCAATATTCAGATGCCAGGTGATGTCATGATTCCCACTGGTAAGCTGTGTCTGCATGCCATTGCACAGCCTTGATTGAACTGCTCACACTGATGATGGCTGCATTCTCCCTGACATGCTCTGTTACTGGACATGTCCATAGCTATAGATAAAGTGACATAAGGAAGTTGTTGTGTGCATCAGGAGCCATTCACTAGTAGCAGTTGGGTTGGTTATACTTGTGCTACTTGCAAATGTTTGCAACATTTCAAAGTGAGCTGTGTTTTAAATAATGTATGCTACTACACCTTCAGTCTCATATTTGTATTTGCAGAATTCACCAATGAATGGTATGTTAAGTATGTTAGACTGCAGATATACACATCAGTTTCATATTATGGTCAGCTATGATCAAGGCATTTGCTTTTCATTTGCTGTGTTTTGCATTTCGTCTTGACACAGCATGGGACCTGTGGACAATTGCCGATTAGATAGAGACACCAAGCACATGCTAGGCCACTGCTGGAGTCCTCTGATGATAACAGTGATGACAACGATGATGACAAGGAAGATGGACCCACTCCTGCCTGTGCCATCATGCCTGGAGACCACACCAGGACCAGAGCAGATTGACCCCAGATGAGCGACATGGTGGAGACATTCTTCCAGGATATGGGAAGGGCTATGTGTGACTTGTTTAGGGAGATAGCCCATGAGTTTATTCATGAGGCTCAGACCCATCAGTTTGGTCCCTCTGGTCCATAAGTATTTCCTGTGTTCTTCAATTGTGTTATGTTGCCAGCAATTTGATTGCAATAGAATTGATTGGCCTGCATATGCACTGTTGTACATGCATACCATGTAGCTGCCATGCTTATGGGTTATCGTCATGTGGGATTTAATTATGCTTCAATGTGTGCATGACACACATTAAGACATTACACTTTCATCCCAAATTCAGCTGTCCACGCAATGTGACAGTTAACCTGCAGCTAGTGCTGCAACAATTAGCTTGTAAATAAGTGTTTTACTGAGGGAAACTGACAGACAACAGATGTTGTCCACAGTCCAACGCCACCACACTGGCATGGTTCATATTTATGTATTGTCCTATCATGTATGTGCAACAGAAGGACATGTAATTTCCCAATTTTTTGGATGACAGTTGTCATGCTGTACCACTGGTATGATGTGGTGTTGTGTGCCATGTTTTGGCAATGCTGATGGCATGTGGGATCATGTACAGGTATGTCATTCCTATGAGCAATCCTTCTTTTCTGACTGGATCACCAATGTAGTATCATTGAATACACCATGGTAAGGATGATTTGCTCTGTAACAGTACATTATGCCATGTTTGCTGTATGTTGCATTTCCATGCCCATTACTTATTCACACAGATTTATACCTTACACCAATGGTTATACACAGTAACTGATGATGAAAAATGTCTGTGCACATAGTCGGATTCATACCAACACACAATTGAACCTTTTACATGTGAGCATTCACTGAGTTATCATTAATGTGCTGTAATGATGTTCACAGGAGTGTCCTCTGCTCATAATGAGCAGGGTGTGTGGCATATACCTGTGGTTGTTTAGGCTGTTTATTCAACATTGGTATGACAGGAGACATGTATGTGATTGAAATTCTTAGCTTGCTTACCTATGCCTGTTGATGTTACATGATTGCACATTACTGTGTATGTGTGATCTATACATGCCCATTTTTATGGACATCAGCAATCAGTCTGCCCATGTAACATACATTTGCCATTTGCTTAAATGTATTTTGGGATGGCTTTGACAGCATCCTGTGTGCTGTCCATATGCATTTGCAATGTGTAAACTTTTCCCTGGTGTGGGCCCAGGTAGTCCACCTCACTTCCACTTTCATATTATGTTTTTTAGATATTTTATTTACTATTTTATTTTATTTTTATTTTTTTTTTACATTTGCTAATTGGGGGTGTCTGACTGAGCTGAAAAGGCCCTTTTCAGTAGATGCCTGGGGAGAAAAGCTCCACATAGAAAAATTATAGATACATTTAGATATTTACATGACCAGTATACAGACAAAGTACAACAGGCATGTTTTTACAGTGGTATGCAGCACATCAACAGTTACAGTGGAGTTATTAATTTAAAAATAAAGGTAATTAATAGATTTGTGGTGTACAGCTGAAATTTGGAACATAGGTAGAATACATAAATAGCACACAGGTACAGTACATACACTGTACATTAGCCAGTGTTTGTGAGTAAGAGTGAAAACTATTATCAAGTACTCTAGGCTTAGTATGTGTACCTTATCCCCTTTCATTAGCCTGGGGTGCAGTCATGGCACTGCCAACTTTGCTTGAGATGTTGTCTAATGAGGTTTTTAAAGGAGGCTTTGGACGATGTGTTTTGTATGCTAGTGGGGAAAGAGTTTCATTTTTTAGCCACTGAACTACTATATAGCGTGTTTCCAAAGCTATTGTAGCTGTTGGTGACTTCTAGTAGTAGTTTGCTTGATGATCTAAGAGGCCTTTTGGCTGAGTGATGTTGTCCTAGGTTTTTGAGGGCAAGACATTTATTGGGGAGGTAATAGAATGAAAGAGGCAGAGCTGATTGTAGGTTAGGAGGTTGGGCCGTTCAAGCCAGTAGAGCTGTCTCAAAGCAATATAGTGATGAGTTCTATATGAACAATTTGCAACAAAGCAGGCAATTCTATTACAGCAGGCTTCCATTTTGCTTAGTTCAGTTTTATTGAAATTAGTCAGAATGGGCGATGCATAGAGTAGAGTGGATAGGAGTTGGGAGCGAGCAATGGCTGATCTTCTGTTGTTGGTAAGAAATGGTTTGATAAGGTAGAGTGATGCCAGTTTGGCATGTACTTTTTTAATAGTTAAGTTGAGATGACTATCAAATTTTAGGTGGGAGTCTATGGTTATTCCCAATAGCTTAGCCTGTGCCACTGGAGCGATTGGAGTAGCATTTGTGGAGTAGATAGTGTATCAGTGTTTTTGTTAGAACTGGTTATAATCATAAGCTGAGTTTTCTTTGGATTGAGGATAAGTTGGGCTTTGGTAAGGTAGTTTTCAATGTCAGAGAATGCTAGTTGAGTTGTTTGGATGAGGGTGGGAATGTTTTGTGCAGCACAGATTAAGGTAACATCATCTGCATTCTGAATGATAGAGGCATGCTGTGTGGAGGTATAGAGGTCATTTGTGAAGATTGTGAATAGTAGTGGTCCTAAGATAGAACCCTGTGGGACTCCTATAGTTATGGACAGCTGAGGAGAGAGAAAATGTTCCCATTTCACAGCTTGGTACCAGTCAGTTAAGTAGCTTTGGAACCAGGTAAGAGTGGAATTTGATAGGTGATATTGGTTTAGTTTGTTTAGCAGGATTTGGTGCAAGACTGTTTCAAATGCTTTGGACATATCCAAAGAAAGAGTTGACACCTGCAGGCCTTCATTTTTGAAACGGTTTACTGTGTCTGTGAAGCAGAGGAGGGCTGTAGTGGTTCCATGGTCAGGTCTGAAACCTTGTTGAGTAGGTGAGAGGATGTTGCTGTCTAGGAGATATTTTAGCACCTGGGTATGGATGCATTTTTCTAGGATTTTTGCCAGGAGGGAGTGTATAGCAATGGGTCTGTAGTTATTAAGTTCAGTGGAGGTCTCACCTTTATGTATGGGTGTAACATAGGATATTTTCCAGAGTTTGGGCACATAGTTTTCAACAGCTGATCTGTTTATGAGAGTGGAGACTGGGATAGCAATAGCATCTGCTGTGAGTTTCAAGAAATAGCTGGGGAGTAGGCCGGCTGCTGTTGATGAGGTTTTTAGTTTGAAGAGCATGCTTTTGATTGAAATGGCAGAAACTGTTTGGAGGGTAAAGCTTGTATTAGTGTTATTTGAGTTGGGGGGGGGGGGGTAGTGAGGTTGGAACTGTCCTGTGATACTAAGGATAGAATTGAATTCACAAAGTGGGAGTTAAATTGTGTTTCGATGGGAACTTTAGTGTCAGGGTTAGTCGTTTTGGGGGTAGCCTTTTGTATGGGTTCTAGTAGTTGGTTTACATTTTTCCAAAGTTTTGGGGGATTGTGTTGGTATTTAGTTTGTAATGTCATGTAGTACGATTTTTTGTTCAGCTTAATGCATTTTTTTGCACAGTTGTGCAGTTGTTCATACTTAGTTAGGCTTTGTGTTTCTTTGGGTTTTTTTGATAGTAAAGCCAGGCAGTGTCTCTGGACTTGAGGATTTGTTTGGTTTCTTTACTGAGCCAGGGGTTTGTAGAGGATCTAACCTTGATTTTGCACAATGGAGCGACAGTGTCTAGGTGTTGTAGAAATGTTTTGTTGAAATATGCTACAGCCTGGTCAAGTGTGAGGGTCTTTAGGGGGGTCCAGTCACAGTTACTGACTAAAGTATTGAGGACATCAGGAGAGAATTTTTTTGTGTTTCTAGTAGATTTATAGTTAGTGGTTTTGCATATGCTTGTTCTACTCTGCATAAGGTATATTATGTTGTGGTCACTTAAGGTATGTGGGAGAATGCCTGTGTGGGGGTACAATGTGGGGTTGTTAGTTAGGACCCAGTCAAGGATGGATTCCCTTTTAGATTTTTTATCACATCTATTTGGAATTTGGACTAGCTGCTGGTAGCCATGGAGATTTATTAGATTACTTGGTGGTTCTGATATACAAGTGAACCAATCTAGGTTGAAATCCCCCAGAATAAGGGTTTCTTGTGAGTATGTGGAAGAACACCAGGATAAGAAGTCTTCAAGGCTTGCAGGTGTATTATCAGGTGGAATATAGATCATAATTGTGGTAATGACCTTTTCAGGGTGAAGCTGAAGTTGTGAGATAAGTATGTCCCAATTATTGCGGGAGGGGTAGGAGTTTGATATTTGACGTAAAGTTAAGTTGGACTTATATAGTAAGGCAGTTCCACCCCCTTTATGAAGTGGTCTGTCTTGTTTAATGATATTGTAGCCAGTAGGGAGAACTTCTGAGTTAGCTATGTCTAATATATAACCCAGTCTATATGTTTGCCTTTGTTGGAATTATTGGCCATTGTCATGTATTACATTGCTGACATGATGTATGGCCATTTTATGGATGCAGGACATCTTCACACAAGTCGCTGGCCACTGCTTACAATACATCCTTGTTCTTGTTATACTTGTATGCTAACCAGTGTACATTGCTGAAATACATGTGCACAACCTGATATATTTTTAAATCTGTAGTGTTAGATTTTTGCAAATATTCTTACATGTCATTGGCGTGTATTTGTGTACTGACATTGCTTTCAAGTACATTCCATTTAGACAACTGGCAGTCATACATATACATCTACACCTGTTTGTTGTCTCTGGCATAGCATATATGCATGTAACATACATGCATTCCATTACACATTTGTTTGGGTTGTGCACACTTACTTGTGTGTTTAGCAGACATTTTGCTGCTTTGCTGCAGTACTGCTATTTGGCACTATGCTTGGTTGTTTGCTTTCACATGCATGGTCAGAGGTATGGTTTTGTCCTGTCTTGGAGTTATCTAGCATTGTTAGATTTGCATGTCCTCATCTATGATGTTGCTTGACTTACATTTGCACTGCTGACAGATTACTTAGGTATGTGCTTATTTATCCAGTGTGTACTGTGATCCTTATTTATTACCTTCCAACACATCTACCATTGGTCAAACTCATCCAGGTATGACTGCCACACAGTTGCAACATGTCTTTACATGATAGTGTGTAGGATGATATGTTTTTCTGCATTTCACTATGGCTGGTATGTATGCATCTCCGACCTGTTTGCCAACTTTCCATTGCCCGTGTTGTGCAGTACTCTGTCTGTGTAACTTACTTGTCTTTATTTTTTTTTCACAACCTTTGTCTGTTATGTGTTGTGATATATTTTATATGGGTATACCTGCTGTGATGACCTTCCCCTGATCTTTCCCTATTTTTACCTTGCCTTCTATTCTTAAAAAAAAAAAAAAAAAAAAAAAAAAAATGGAGTTTATTCCTACCAAAAAAAAAAAAATGCCCATGCCTTTCTGACTTTCCCCTCTGATTTTCCTATTCCATTGTCCTTCTTGTGTGTCCCTCTTCTTCACCTGTACCCCATATCTTCTTTTCTATATCCCACTTTCCTTCATTGTGTGATTTTCTGGTGCTTCCCATGCAAGACCTGCACTCATTGTTAGGTAATGCTAGTTGCGGCAATGTGGTCATGATTGCCCTTCACCTTTATAAATTTTTTATTAAAAAATGTACGGATTCCATCAGAACTCATAAATGAGAGGTAGCATGTTTATTTACTAAATGAATTAAGGTAATTTCCTGTAGTTGTCCTTAAGCTTACTGGAGAGATTCTGTTATTAATATGTATTTAAGACTTTCAGGATGCTTGAATTGTGAGATTCTTTCTGTAACTTTGTTTATGTACATCACGCTTTGACAACGATTTTTCATTAATTACAGATTAATTATGGGTATTGTTCAGTGCCCTTTTATTAATTATATACTCTTTTGTGAGCTGAAATATTTGGAGTTCACTGTGGTACATTTTTATTTTACATTATCAGCAACTTTAGTACTAATATTGGTATAATGCACCATATTCTTCAAACTTTATGGATTATACGCCTATGTTTTCTTCAAAAATGGATGATTCTGTTTTTATATCATCACAGACAGTGAATATGTTTATTCTAACAGGCAGTAATATCAAAGGTAGCTATTTAAAGAAACAAGTCAGTGGGGATAAAAGCATTTACCCTTAGGCATTTTGGGGTTCTGCCTGCTGTAGAAAAAAAGTGATGGGAATCCCCAGAAGCAAATATCCCAATGCATTACATGGCATTGCAAAGTCAGTGGTAAAGTGCATGGGAGGAGGATGATTCAAAGACTCACGCAGTGCGGCCATGCTAACAGAAAAATAACATGGCATGCATCACATGTAAATAAGCACAAAATGACATGAGTGACAACATGCTAATGAGTGTCTTTGTGTATGTAAATGCTGTAAGCAATCAGAACTGCATGTCTTCTAGAAATGTATACAGCAAGCGAGATGAGCCGTGATGACCAGCTATTCTGAACACCATAATTTTACAGTGTACAGTAAAATGATAGGAGTTGCATATACTGTAGCAGGCCAGCATGCATTAGTAGTCCCCTTGGGAAATGGTATGATCTCTGAAGCCTGATTAAGTGCACTACAACTCAATAATCTGTCCCTAATCTGACTTTGATCATTTTTCAGTGTTTAAAAGCCAAACTGCAGAAAAAAAGAAGGTAAAGAAAGACTGAGAATAAAAATGAGCTTGAAATAGTTTTTGAATACTTTAAATAAATTGAATGTTAAAATGGAAGGGGTTGTGTTTAAGTATTGCAAAAAAATGTTCCATACCTGGCACAGCAGAAACATCACCTGAATCATACAGAACCACACAGAATTCAAAGAGTCTAGTGGCTGTGCACAAGACAAGAGGATGAACAGGGAATGAGTATGGAAAAACTTATCATGGAAAATAGTATTGCTACTTTTAATGTTTCCATGCTACAATATGTATGTGATTCAAAATCTTGAAGAATAACATAATTGTTTTATGAGGATTTATATCAACAGCTAGAAATTTAATATGGCAAGAAATAAATTTTAATTTTGACATAAGTGATGTGCACCAGCAACAAAATGTTATATGGGTACTACTTTTGGAAAATTATTAAAAGACTATTTTTGAGCAATCTTAGGGCCTCAGCTGAAATGTACATATTAACAGGGAATAAAGCATTTACAGGTTTTGGTTTGTTTGTCAAGTTTATGACCTGGTGACCTTCAAAAAAACTTCAAAAAGCTTTTGTAACAAAATACCTTGCTGAGGATTTTCTGCTTCTCATATCTATATCTGTTGCTATGACTATACTTTTTTTTCAATCCATCCTTTCATTCATCCAATGATGACAAGATGAATCCAGCTGCCACCATCCACAGCATTTACTAGGAAAGGGGGGAACAGAAGTAATTTGCAAGGCCTTTCATCTGTATCACACAAACTCTGGCATACACACACACACACACACACACACACACACACACACACACACACACACACACACACACACACACACCCGCACACATGCACACACGCAGACACACATACGCACACACATGCATAAACGCACACGCGAACACACACACTCACACACACACTCATTCCCTTATGGACAATTAAAAGTTGCCATGCCACTGCCTGCATGTTTTTTGGATGTGAGAGGAAATCAAAGCACAGGAAAAAAACACATGAACACAAGGAGGTCAAGATGACTCTGCAGAAGGCAAACTGGAAAACTTCTTCTTGTGAGCTGGCAGTGCTATACAAGACACCACTGTGCTACCCATTTTTATCTAAATCTATGTATCTATACCTATATCTATATCTATATATTTATATCTATATCTGTATCTATATATCTATATCTCTATCTATATTTATATATCTATATTTATATGTCTATATCTATATCTATGTCTATATCTATATCTCTATCTGCATCCATATGTATATGTATATTCATATCTATAGCTATATGTATCAATATCTAATTATCTGTTCAATGAAGACAACTTGTGCAGAGGGTTAAGGCTGTGAGCTGAAGTTTCTGTGAGCAGGGTTTGATTCCTTCAGCCCTCATTTGTCTACTGTGTGACTTAGAAGTCACTTAACCAGACAGAAAAGTGACTGTGTTTCCATTAGGACTACCTGGTTAACAAATGGGTATAATTATCTGCATTTATAAAGCTGCAAGATAGTTAATTTATGCTGACTGCATGGGAGAGTGTGTTTCAAAATCAGGAAAGGCATTGTGTAATATTACATTATTTTATATTTGCTTGACCCCAGAAGCAGAAAATACGGATATCAAGTCTGTCATTTAAATACATTTAACATTGTAACTCCCTTCTACCTCATTCTTTACCCTTTATCCACCTGTCCAATGCCCTCTTGAATGCTTTTGTGGATTTATTATTTACCATCCTTTCCAGCAGCCCATTCCGTGGGTATAACACCTCTCCATTAAGAGATAGTTTCAAAGATTCAAGCAATACTTAGTTGCTACAGTTTGCTGCTTGTGATTCATCTTTTACGCCTCTGTCTTTCCTATTCAGGATGACCCCTTTATATCTACCTTATACAAACTTTTGCACCAATATCATGTCCCTGTGCCACTTCTTTACTCAGATGAGTAGAGTTCCAGCTCCTCTAGCCTCTATTCATATCAATTGCCCTGCATCACATGGATATTTTTGGCATCTTTCCTCTGGATTCCTTTCATCACCCTGATGTTCCTTTTCTTATACAGTTTCCAGAACTGCAGACTGTAGTCAACGTAAGGTCTGAGCAGGACCTGTTGAGGATATTACTACTTTGCTTCTGGGGCCTCAACCCCTGATGATACTCCACAGCTTTCTGTATACTGCTATCATTGTGCTTTCACTCTGTTCCTGGTTTCCATTTCAGGGGTAATCAGCACACCAAAATAATTTTCCTGTTTTGTTCTCTTCAGTTCCACTTTATCGTGATAACACTTCACACTGGTGTTATTGAAGCCTAAGTCCTTTTAACCACTTCATCCTTTCCAAAGTCTTCACTATTCTCTTCACCTGATCAGGTTTGACTGACCTCTTCCATGCAGTCATGTTGGTAAATGTCCTAGAGATTATTGACTCTAGGAATGTTACTAGCCTTTTCCTTGGGATTCTTTGGATTTTTTTGCATGTTTTTTTTCCCGGCCATTTCTGATAAGCTAGCAGGTCTGTAGTTGTCTGGACCCCCCCCCCCTTCTTTAGATGAGGGCACTACATTTGTTGTTTTGGTCAATGATCTTTTGAAGATCTCCATCATGGCATCTGCCAGCATGCTGGTCAGAGTTTTTGGCATTGTGAAGGGTATCCAAACTGATCTGTCCTTGTGCTTTATCCATTCTAGGGGCAGACAGTTAACAGCTTTATTTATATATTATTTATGAATTTATATTATTTATGAATTTATGAATGTATTATGTTTGCTGACTAAGGCAGACCACCTATCATAAATGACCAATTTCAGGCACAGCTCAGGTGATTAAAGAGACAAATATTAATAGTGAAGTTATAGTGTACAAGTAAAATTGTATAGGCTGAAGGAAAGGATATATGCAATAAATATGACACAGAGTACAAATGATGGCTATGTTTAATATATATATATTATATATATATATATATATATATATATATATATATATATATATATATACATATATATATATATATATATATATATATATATATATATATATATATATATAAGCTTCACAATTACAAGAATTACCAAACATACAAATTGTGCTGAGTTATGGGGGCTTGTTGTTTAATGTTTTATGACAGGGATGGGCAAACTTTTTGATTCGTGGGCCACATTGAGTTCTAACATTTGACAAAGGGGCCGGAACAGGAGCAGATAGATGGCAAAAAAATGGCACACCCATAGTAACACTTACATATTGCTTTAATTTATAGCAAGACATAATGGGATGATGTTGAGACTATGTGGGACTAAATATTGCACAGTCATTTTTACATCACTGACAAATCAATACAACAAATCACTACAATGAATTCCCAATGAACAAAACTGGACTCCCAATGACCATGAAACCATTTAACAGATTTAACTTTCAGGCAGGTGAGCTGGACCACTAGGACTCACTTTTGGTCAAGCCTTAATTGCAATACAACTACTGAAACCCAGTGAATAAAACATAACAAAAATAATTAAAAGCATAAAAATACAAATCAGACATAAATGCACAAAACTGTATTAGGTACAGCATATAAAAATAGCTTAATACGTCTGTAAAACAAAAACATTAACACCAGTTACCTAGTAAATATTGTGAGAAGATTCATCTGGAAGAGAAGGATTCCAAGACCATTTTACCTCAGGTAACATTGCATGAGCATCTACACAATGGCTCCCTAAAAAAATGTTTTCATTCTATTTTTATATGAATACAGTATAGGAATTTTAACAATGGCTTCTGAGGTGCACTCCAGTGACACTATGTCCAGGTCCTCTGGACCATATCAAACTAGATCGCATTCTTTGGGGCATTTTAAATCAAAAGTAATATTAGGACTTATGGAAAATGCTGCACAGACAAGGAGGGGGCTTATATATTCAAGTGCCTGCTTACATATTAATCCCTTGTGAACCAAACAGAACACAGTAATAACTGCTTCTTCTTACCTACTTAATAGTGTACTTTTAGGAGAGCTTAAATTAATAAGCTAGTAAATCATTTTACACGCAGATACATTTTCTGTCAGTGAAACTGGACATCTATTTAACTTCAGCAGGTTTTGAACAGTGATGCTGCAATCTATACACACACACACACACACACACACACACACACACACACACACACACACACACACACACACACACTTCACCTTTCAAACCTGCATTCACTCACTTTTCCTCTCCAATCGTTCACACGCACTCTTCACAATTCAAACCTGCATTCACTCACTTTCTCTCTCCGATCGCTCACACACACACACACTTCACCTTTCAAACCTGCATTCACTCACTTTCTCTCTCCGATCATTCACACACACACACACACACACACACACACACACACACACACACACACACACACACACACACACACTTCACCTTTCAAACCTGCATTCAGTGATTCACTCACTTTCTCTTTCCTATCGCATACACACACACACACACACACACACACACACACACACACACACACACACACACACACACACACACACACACACACTCTCTCTCTCTCTTACCCTGAGTAGTGCTTGGCATCTTCTGTTCAATTCATCCTCATGTTGCTGCTGCTGCCATTAATCCTGGGCCCGGCTCCGTTTCAGGGCTCGCTGTATCCCCCAGCCTGCTAACGCCATTAATCCCAGCTCCGTGAGCTCGCTATATCCCTGGCCCCTTTGCTGCTGCCATGAATCCGTTTCAGGGCTCGCTGAGTCAGCCTCTTCTGTTCCACATGTTGCATTCCCGCTGACTGTTAACTTAACCGCCAGCCAGCCGGAAATGATGATGCGAGCTCCTTGAGCTCAATTCCAACTGGCTGGTAGCCTGACGGTGCTGACGTCATCGCACATGTGATGACGTCAGCCCCGACAGCGCGAAAATTTAAAAAAAAGAAAAAAAATCGGAAATGAAGGGGTGCCACTCGGGAATCGTGGCACCCCTTCATTTGGACCACGGGCCGAATCAAAACGTTTAACGGGCCGCATGTGGCCCCCGGGCCGTAGTTTGCCCATGCCTGTTTTATGACCTGTAAGAAGGTTCACTTCCTGACGGATAGTTTGTGGCAAATTCACTAAGGAGAGCTGTTTGAAGATGAGACTCAGAGGCACGGCTAGAGTGAGGCGGGGGGGGGGGCACTGTCCTAAGTGCAAACTATTAGGCTACATAATGCTGATCAGTCATTAGTTCAGTATCAGCATGCAGAAATGCATGCTAATAATGCCTTTGTAGCCGGGACATCTGTAGTATAATCCCAGGCAGTTTGCTACAGTTTAAAAGGTATAAACAGCTTTTGTTCTCATCCTCCACTTAAAGTTGTGATGGGTGACATATCAAGGAATGGTACAGGATGCCAGAGTAGTTAACTATGGCTCTGTTGAGAAGTTTGGGTTTGCATCTTCTCATTTCTTATAACTTTCATATTTCACTCTGTATCCTAGTATCTGTCATTTTTTTTCTATTTTTGATATTTTTGTATTATTTTCTCTGGTCTGGTGCTAGTTCCCTCAACAATGCATTTCGGTCATTGACTTTTGAAAATAATTGGATCAAACATTGCCTTACTGACCAGGTGAGGTCATCTCTATTAAACAATATAATGGCACTTTGTTAGGCTGCTCTGAATAGTTCAAATTTTCCAGTCCTATAATTTGTCCAGAAAGGAATCACTCTGCCTTTTAGCATTGTTTTGCAGTGTGAGTAAAAGCTGCAGAACAGAGCTGCATTTACTATTTATTTATTTACATTTATTGACTGGGAGTGTCCGACTGGACATAGGTTCATTTTCAGCGGAGGCCCAGGGAGAAAAGCTCCACAGTTAAAATATGCAGACAGTAGCTACATTGGATTTACATAGCAATTAACAATTTGATCAAAATAGCAATTAAAAATTACAAACATAGTTACAGATGAAGAACATAGTACCTCAGTAGACAACTAGAATCTTTATCATCTGCGACTAATGAGTCAGATCAGTGAGGTATAATGTGGTATCCTGCAAAAGTGAGTAACCTGGAGTGACCAGACATTCCCTTTATAATTAGATGAACTACAGAGTATCTGTTTCTGACTTTGGCAGATACCCATTAGTCAAATGTATGCATAAAGCAAAATCCAATTTTTGGTACTAAAAGACAAAATTTTATTATGTGAGTAAATGTAAAACAGTGAGCAGACTTTATGCACCTTGCCTAAGCCTTGCAGGTTACAAAACAAGTAAAAATGTATATTTTTGTAGATTCATCAAATGATGATTATTAACAATCAATTAAACTCTTGACCCTGGCAGAGAGACAACACTACTGACGGATGTAGGGCATATGTGTATATATATATATATATATATATATATATATATATATATATATATATATATATATGGGTCTACTTAGAAAGATTGAAGCACCAGAATATTGAAGATAGATATATCAAGACGACATCATCAAATCATAACATCATAACAACATCAAACACCCACAACAGCAAAAACTAAACCCTGGAAAAGAACCACTTGGCCACCATGGTGAACTTTGCCCTTTCCCCTGTGTAGTGTGATCTCGGAGTTGGTATATTTAGTTAGGAGAGGGTGTGAGTGGGTGAAGCCACCCACTTTGGAAGGTTTTCTTGCTTTGTTGTTGTTTGTTGTATTGTCCTGGTGGTCAAGGGGCTCTTTTCCCAGGGTTAGTTTTCACTGTTCCAGGCATTCAATGATGTGAAGATTCGGCGATGTTGCTCAATAATTCTGTCTTTGATATTCTGGTACTTTGATCTTTTCAGTTAGACCCATATGTGTGTGTGTGTGTGTGTGTGTGTGTGTGTGTGTGTGTGTGTGTGTGTGTGTGTGTGTGTATTTTGGCCACTGAGGTGGCTAGTCCTGCATTTTGTGTGGGAATGCAGAAGATCGATTTTTTACTGACCCACATACAGAGATGAAGTTGCTCTGTGTGGAAATAGGAGTTACAAAGGAAACTAATGAAGCTGTACAAAAAAGCATAAATTATGATGCAGGAGAGACAAAATGGTCTAGAAACTAAAGTAAGACATCAGGGAGATGACATAATGTGATTATAAGTGGCTTTAGATCTGGAATGCTACTTCATAAAGGTCAACATTAGAGATATTGGGCTGAGAGAAGGGCTAAAGACAAAAGCTGTAGTATTTTTTGAGAGTTTTGGATAATGCAAGTCACTGCAGAAGTGGACTGGCTAAATAAACAGATTGATAATGCACAGAGAATAGTTTGCTGATTATAGGTTCAGAGCTCGTAGGTGTTTACTAGGCTAACAACCACAAGGGCCTTTTTAAGCCTAGCAATGCATCCTAAATTTCTGACAAATTCTGGTGCCCTTGATAAGTGTAAACTGGGGCCTGGCAAATGTACCATTTACATACTGCCGGTTAGAGACGTAGCTGCCAAACCAGGGATGAATTTCCTGTTCCCCATCTTATTGTCCAATTTACACTTGAATTGGGTTAGGGAGGAACTCTGCTTCATGTGGATGGGAATCCTGTTCCAGAGAAGTCTCTGGGATACATACCTCCCTCTCCAGCAGGGCCTATTTATATCACAGGCAAGGTTTAAGTCTGCAATGTAATTCTGGTGCTGTTTGTTTTGCAGATATGCAGGAGGTCCATTAGAGTGGGCTCTGACAATGTCTTGTATGCTAGGCATAGGTCTCCCCACAACAGCCTGTAGGAGACAGAATTCAGGGATTGGACCTTGAGCTGGTCTTCATAGAAAATGTTACTTGCACCCTGTATTCTTTTAGTGAGGGACCTGTGTGGATGTTCCAGTTGTTGGATATGGCTGATTAGGTAAATACCAAAGGGGGCATTGTACTCAATGATCAATCTGATGAATCTTGAATACAGCAGAACAATGACCTCCTTGGAGTTAGATGCCATACCTTTGTTTATAAGTTGCACAGCATAGAATGATTTTCTCACTACTGTAGACACATGATGGTCAAAGGCTATACTATTGTCTATGTGTGTCCCCAGTTCCCTGACTACTGAGTCAACACATAGGAATGTGTTGTCAATATGATAGTTACTAGGGGTGGATGACTTCCCAAAGGATGCTATTGTGCATTTCTTGCCATTTAGTGTTAGTCCATGGCTCTGGCACCTGTTGTCTGTCTATGTCAGCCCTCCCTGAAGAACATTTGTGTCAGTGGGAGATTCAGTGACAGCTCCTGCTTTGCAATCATCTGCAAATGTACTCAGGCAAAAGTCATTGGTGTTGGCCTTGACTTCAGAGAAGTAAATGCCAAAAAAGAACAGGCCCAGGACCAATCCCTGAGGGACTCCATTTGTGACTGGCCTCTTTGTAGATATGGATTCCCCAATTTTAACTTCCTGGATCCTGTCTGTGAGTCAGCTGGCAAGCCACTGGGTGATATAAAGGTTTGTCCCTAACCTCCTAAGTTTGTCAAAAATGTCTGAGTGGGGGGATTGAGTCAAATGCCTTGGCCAGGTCAAGGTCGGCAGTGTGAAGACTGAGGTACTTGCTGATTAAATGGCACAGCTTTAAAATTAATAGATTGCCTGATTAGGACAGCAGAACTGTTGAAAGATTTCCTTATGGAAGGGTGCTGGGAGAGGACAATTGAGGATTATCCATCTCAGATGTATTGTAAGCTAAAATATGTTTAGTCTGCAGTGCATCATCCAAGGCATAAGGGAACAACATTGTATATAAATTATCCAGGGGTTCTGAAGATATCATGGAGGAGACAGATATTTGGAGCACATAGTATGCAGTAAGCTATCTGAATCTACTCAGATATAATATGCTGTACTATTAAATGGTGGCAGGAAGAAAATAGCACTTTTCTAGAGAACATTGAAGAAGTTCTGGAAGTTCTGCAAAGATAGATGTAGGGTCAAAGAATAGAAGCAGAGGTGTCTAAGTAGAGATGCCAGGAAAATCTTAAGGAGAGTGTGCAGTCCCTGCAGAGGAGATATAACAAATGGATGACTTAACAGTAATGGCAGAATTGTGGCTAGGAATAAGAAAGTGGTAAAAAAGCCATAGTCAGGAAAAAATGTGATGAAAGATCATATGGGGAAGGAGGACCAGCAGGTGAAAGATATCCACTAAAAGACAGGAGGGAGCAAAATATGTGGTGGGGGAAGATGATGTTTATGAAAACAATAAGGTGAAGGTGAATTGTGTAGTAGATCAAAATGCTTGGACTGGATGAGGAAACATAACAAGGGAGGCTTGAGAGATGAGAAATGACAATTGGGGAGAAGCCTTTAATCATCTAGAAGTTGAATGAAGTGGTTATGGGGGAAAGTGAGAGAGGAGGTAAAATTTAAATAATACTGCATTTATATTTTTCTTTTTTTTTTCTCTTTGTATTTTAACTTTCTTCTTCAGTTCTACCTGACCATTTCAATGTGTGTATGTACACTGGCATAATATAATCAATGCTGGAGAAGTCATAATGTATTTATATTGTATGTAAGGCACAGGAATTATGCAGATGATGTCATCCATTCTCCAAAAGCTACAAGGAAGATAAATGGCTTGTAAAGATATTGAGCAAGGGGAAACAGGAAAAGAATGTGATCTGTATGACAGGAGGTTTGGCAGAGTAACCTATGACTTTGTTCTTGGTGAGATTAATAATGGGGATGGATAAAATTATTACTGACTTTTAAGGATCTGGACATCTATTTGTGTATTCTGACTGGTAATATTAACATTTGAAGGCATGTAACTATCTTGTCTATCTTTAGCACAGGCAAGTGTCAAATAACTGTTGTATTCATTCTGCCATTTATGCAGCTAAATGTGTTTATTTGGTAACTTGATCTTGTTGCTGTTGTTTTTGAGTGTAATTATACAACATGGAGGGATTTGAAGATTACTAAAAGTACTTTGAGATTGTTGTAGTTTTAGTATATGTTCTGGCGGTTCCCCTTTAGAAGGTCAAACGTCTGAAATCTCAAAATTCATATGGCTGAAGCCATATGCCCGAAATTCAGAAGCTTGACCTTCTGAAAGGGAACTACAAAAAAAAAACAATGAAACACAAAACAATGTTTCTGCAGGGGGGCAAGCCCCCATGCACCATCCACACCCCTGCTACTTATTTATTCTAACGCAGAGATCACACTACAGCACAGAAAGGGAAATCTCCCAGTCTGTTCTGTATGCCGATCCCCATTCAGAAGGTCGAGCTTCTGAAATTTCAAGCATATGGTCTCGGCCATATGAATTTCAAGATTTCAGCCATTCGGCCTTCTAAAGGGGAACCATTCTGGCATATATTTTGTGTGTCCAGTATATATATTATGGTCTCAAAATGTGTTTTAGCTTTGAATTACGTGGTTTTATTGTCTCTTACTGGGAGGGCAGGTTTAACCTCATTTGAAAAAAGTTATAAATCAGCATTTGGTTAAGCAAGGGACAAGGTAAACAGACTATTAACTGTCTCAAAACATAATCATTGTGTCAAAGTTGGAAGGAAGGGATTATGGGATAGGTATGATGAGGGGACTAAGATAAGTGATAAGCAAGAGCACATGATCTGGGAAGGATGGACATTTTGTTTCTGTGATAGGGAGAGAAGTAAAGATGCCTGGGTTGGCGGTTATGGCAGAAGCAGTAGTCATCACAGACTGATGCCTTTTCCTGCCAGGGAGGGTGGTCTTGGTAGGTTGTATGGCCCAATTCAAGGGCCTAGTATACCTAGGTCTGGAGGATTAGCAGGAGGACACCTACTTGAGGAAGGTGGGGTACAGAGATACTTTGGTGTTGGAGGAGTACATAATCCTGTTAAAAGACTTAGGGTACTAGTTAAATAGGTGAGTAAAGTAACAGAAGTCATGTTTATTCAAGAAATAGAACATACATGGAGTAAAATATAAAAAAAGTTTTTAAAAGAATGAATGAGTGGTTTGGCTTTAGTTGCGTTAAAGGGATTAAAAAGCAAGGGGTCAGTATTTTACTACAGGGAAGGAAAAGTGAAAAGAGATGAGGTTAGAGGTAGCTGTGGAAAGATGATGGGTAGTATGGAGGTGCTGGAGTGATGCACAGGGAATATATTTACATTATGTATATGGGCCAATGAGGATACACAAGAAAGTTTTTAAGACATGTCTAAAAAAGAGTTGTCGATGTGAAGAAAGTGGGGATAGGATTATTCTTGGGGTGGGGTTAATACTATGTTGAATCCATGTGAAGATAGGTGTTTTGGAGCAGTGGGGTTTCATCAGTAGAGTCAGACAGAACTAATGAAGAGTATGGGCAAGCTCCAAATACCAGATCTGTGGGAACAGCTTAGGCTTGGGGTTCTGGGCATTACCTTTTCAAGATAAGATACAAAGCAGGCAAGCCATTTTGAATTTTTGGAGATATGGAAACTTTAAGGGAGATTGCAAAAGCCAGTATTACAGAAAGAAACATATCAGATAATGCTTTGTTTAAAATTAAATGGATGCGGTGATGAGAGTGAGAGGAAAGGGTGGAGATGGAGTCCTGGCCATTGGTGAACTAGAGAGAATATTAAGCGGATGCGATACAGGAAATGGTAAGTGAGGTAATGTGAGAGATTGCTCTAGAAGGAGAGGGTTTAGGTAAGTCACAATAGGACTAGGTAAAAGGAGCTTGAAGGGGGGGGGGTAAACATGGTTAAAACTGGTCAGGATATGGAAGTAAGAGAAACAGGGGTAAGGGGTATTAAAGAGAAACTGAGAAAGTTGCACAGTTAGTGGAGCAAGTGGACAAAGGACAGGAATTCTAGGAGAAAAAGCTGGTGTGATTAAAAAGGTAAATCAACAGTAAAAGGAGGAGAATAAAACAGATGAGGAATTGATGGGAAGGGAAGCAGAGCACTGGTTTAAAGTACATGTGAAGATTAAAATGCTGGTCTGGAAGATCTAAGACCAAAGGAAGAAGGCCTAGGTAGAGAAGGTCATTGATAGTAGTGAAAAGAAGTTTGGGTTGAACAGAGAGATTATGGAAAGGTTTAGATGTTAATATGAGGATCTATAAAGTAGAATAAAACATGAACAAATGCAAATAAAAAGAAATATTTTAGAAGGCTTAAATTAATACTAAAAACAGTGCTGACATCTAGGAACAAAGCCCAAGCTATAAACCAATTTGTTCTTCCTGTCTTAACTTATGGTTTTGGAGTGATTGACAGACCCCAAACAATGTTGGACAGTTTGGACAGGAAAACAAGAAGGATGCTTCATGCTCATCAAATGGCTTATAAAAATCAGTGCAAACCAAAACGATATATTCCCCATTCTGAAGTAGGTATGAGCCTCCTTGAAATTTATTGCACTTTTAGAAATGCAATAGTGGGACTGGATACATATCTGTTGACATCACAAGACTCAAATGTAGTGAAAGTTTTGAAACAAAAGGAGAACAAGCCTACGATGACTTCCCTACTTAGTTTAGCAGAAGCATATCAGCATCAAGCAGGAATGGGAATCAAACCAAAACTAGATAAAAATCAGGTAGCAACTGAATGTGCCAAAAAAAAAAAAAAAAAAAAAAAAAAAGAATATAAGATGAAGGATCAGATAAGAAAGCAACAAATGTGGAAAATACATAAATATAGTTGCAAGTATAGGAAACATTTAGAACAACCTTATGTTGCTCTTATAAGAGCAGTATTTAAAATATATCCCAATTTAAGTTGTTCTGATGGGCAGACAACTTGATTTTTAGAAGAGCAAAGATACAAATGACCGATAGTTTAGTTGTTTAATGAAGCAATAGAAGTAGGCTTCTTGCCTGAATCAGTGCATGAGGTTACAGCAATGATTCTTTTAAACAAAGAGGGCACAGGGCAGACCTAAAAGTTACACAACAATTTCACTATAATGCAGATTATAAGATTGTTGCAAAGATTCTATCAGCAAGACTAGAAAATGTGTTATCTTTAGTAGGAGTAGGACAGTTGGGGTTAGTAAAAAGGTGATCGTCAACTGACCATTGGAGAGTCTTAGCAACGTTTACAGTATGGCAAATCAGAAGAATGTAGAATGGGGAGGAATAGTTTTTACTGACATCCAAATGACATTGTACAATGCATCATACAACTATACATTGGGAGTATTAGAGGAAGTTGTATAGAAGGGGGGGGGGTAAAGGGTGTACACCATACCTCTCAACTTCATAGCACAAAAAATCTGGATAAAGCCACAATTAATAGAGGACAAAGGCTCAAAAATAGGGACAAATTTTAAATGTTACTTGTATAAACTTAGAAAGTTGCTAGAATAAAAATTTGAGTGTTACTATGAATTTTCTGAAGGATATGAAGCCTGAAACTTAAATGGTTGTTGTTATTTAGTGAAATCAGTCCTCACTGATTTGCAAGAAAACCACAAATTTTATGAGGAACACATTAAAATTATGAAGCAAATATCTGGACATTTTCCAAAAATATGGATACACATTATACAAAGGATCTTGAATGAGATGTTTGGTAAATGGGGATTTACAGGAAAAAATCTAGAGAAAGGAATAAAACAGGGATATATATTGTACAGATGAAGTAAGCAGAAAGGAAAACTGTATGATTTTTGGGGAGGAATGTTGTTTTCATTTTTTTTGTGGTATTGAGAAAGGATGTGTGTATATAATTTGTTTTTGAGTTTTGTAGCTGTGTGTATTTGAAACATAAAACTCAAAGGATGACAATAAAGAATAACATCTATAACTATAAATAGAACCTGGGACAATAGATATAAATACCTCACTCAAGTAATAAAATAATATGAACGACAAAATACAGATAATTAAACACCATAAAGCTTAATTTAAAACCATCATGACTATATACATGCATAAATAAATGAATGTATAATTAAATAAAGAAATACATACATAAGTACATAATAAATAAATGACTTCCACAATTGTAATAAATTTTCATAAGCTTACTTTATTGGTCATACCATGGGATTGGAGAGTATAAAATTCAAAAATGAGTCACATTTGTGGCACAGTAAATAAGATGTATTCTCTTTGTATGCAATAAAGTACATGAATTGCTGGGCATTTTCACTACAAACTTTGTGACTGCTCAGCAAAAGGACTTGTAGGGGAATTCTGTTTAATACCCCTTAAATGCTCCAGGACTCTTTCTGATTATTCCTTTCATCCACTGATGTCAAGCTGAGTTCATAGTTAAAACTGGATTACGTGAGAAGAAAGGTATTTTATGATTTGCATTTAACTTGACTTTTTTGACTAGGCTAATTTTGAAAGGCTAAGTAGTACCTTTTTCTATTGAATACAGTATCTGTTGTTGAACTTACTATGCATGCCTTACTAGTGCATGTTCATGAGCTAAAATGCTAATAATAACTTGGTTCTTTGAAAAGCTTCAGAGAATATTTGCTTGTGGCACTGAGGACAGTATTACAGTCTGTTTTCATATGTGTGTCATTTATTGCATTGTAGTTTTCACTGGTAAATTCTAGAAACGGTGAATTTTGTTCCATTAAGTCTGATTTTACTTTTAGAGTAAGGGCAATGATATCCATGATCCATTGCAAATGGTATGACAATCAATGGTTTGTTCAGCACTTGCAGTAACTGTTTTGGGTCAAACTTTTGAAGCTGATTTATACTGCTTGTAACATTGTTACTAAAAATGAGACATAACAGAGCTTACAAGAACTGAAACAACTCAAGGTGCATTTAAATTCAGACCACAAGATGTCAGGGGGCAGTAACCCAAGAAATTAATGTTTTCATTGAGTTTTCGTTGGTATATTTCAAATATTTCTGGTCAAAGTATAAGCTGAGGAAAAGTGCACTGTAATTGGTACTTGGTACTTATTTATAAACTAAAATGGCCAGTTTTATTCTTTTTTTTTTTTTTTAATGCCAAGCGATAGACTGAGTCTGGCAAAGGGAGGCATGAAGAAAGTCTGTTCTCCTTACTACTGCGCTATAGATTTGTTGTTTTACAGCAAATGCTTGTTTTGCAATGCATTGGACCATTTTTCCTACGGAACTATAAAGGTTTGTAGTGCTTGTGTGTGCATGCCACGAAGCATGATATTTGTAATTATTTGTGCACATAAGATGTTGGTAACCAATACGGTAAACTTTTTTGGAAACATATATAACTATCCATCTATCTATCTATCTATCTATCTATCTATCTATCTATCTATCTATCTATCTATCTATCTATCTATCTATCTATCTATCTATCTATCTATCTATCTGTCTATCTATCTATATGCTTAGGGCAGCTGGTCAAGTGACCAGCTACATTGACATTTATTTGGTCAACAGCATTAGGTTGAGTCAATCAGCTGGTTGACAGATATGTGAGACTGTGCAATCTAAAATATATAATTAGCAGAGTGCATGGGGGGAGGGGCTTTCACCACTGCAAAAACACTAACATTTGGATTACTCTTCTTCAGGGTAATCCCTGGCACATGCACAGAACGTGTCAACTTTAGCTCTTTTGATGTAATAATGTGGATATTTTGGTTGCTAGCATAGCTAGTCATTCTAACAGCTGCAGTAGACCCATTTATATATATATATATATATATATATATATATATATATATATATACGTATATGTATATGTAATAGACTTAGAATGCACTGATGCAGGCTGCAGCAATTGCCAAACTGTTTTTAATTATAATGCTGTAATAATGTTATGATGATTTAAGCAATGAAATAATCGTGCATGTCTGGTATGCTTGTATTAAACTGAAACCAATCCTTGAAGGGTCCAGTACTAGTTTCAAGCAGCCATTAGATATTCAGAGTACTATCAAATTTGGAAACTGTGCATTTATACAGGCTTCAAATACTTTATGACCAGTACTAGATAGCACAGCAGTGCAACTGTTGAATATATTTTTATTTTAATGCAAAGTATCCTACTTTAAAGTAAATATCTGTCAAGTAACCATAAATGCCTCATTTGATAGCAGTTTAACAAGAGTAAATAAATGCCCTCAGGTACTTGTGTGCAACCTATATATATATATATATATATATATATATATATATATATATATACACACACACACATGGGTCCACTTTGTAAATTCAAAATACTGAAATCTCAAATTTCAGTATTTCGAACTTACAAAGTCGCATACTCACATTTCCGAAACAGGCAGAAGTGCAAAATTCAAAATACTGAAGCACGGATATTTTGAATTTCTGCTTCCAGTGGTGCGGTATTTGAATGTTTGGGTTTAATTTTGGCAAGTTTGTGTGTTGGTTAGGGGTTTAGTGTGTGTAAGTGTATGTTGTGACTGTTATATGTGTGTTTGAGGGACTGTAAGATGTGTGTGTGTGTGAGTTTCATTTGTGTTTCTGTTTGTGCGATCTTGGAGTTAGAATGTATAAGTAGGGGTGCGTGAGGGATAGTTTATAGTTTAGATGAATGAAAGTACTTTGTGGTTTAGATGAATTTGTTTATTTGTGGGGGGGGTTGTGTATGTTCTGTGTTTTCGAATTTGTGAGTTGTAGTTGGGTTTTCGGCTTTGTGGTTTTGAAATACTGAAATTCGAGATTTCAGTATTTCAAAACTACAGAGTGGACCCATATGTGTATATATATGTATATATATATACATATATATATATATATATATATATATATATATATATATATATATATATATATATATATATATAGATATATATATATATATATATATATATATATATATATATATATATAGAGAGAGAGAGAGAGAGAGTTTGCTTACGGTAAGTCCCTCATAAGATAAAACAGACTGAAAGAACAGAGTACAGAATTTTATATGTTTAGTCTGTAAAATTAAGTAAGTATTTTAAATCTATTAATGGGTTAACAAAGTACAATTTTGAAGTACCTGACTTGCTAGTTGTTTCACTAGTTGCTTGGAGCATGGATTTTTCACTTATTGCTCAGATATGATATGATCGCTTAGCAGCTTTGAAGTATCTGGACTCAGATCTAAGACACAACTTCATTTTAAGATTAATACTAATAGTGGATCTTTTCACCTCTGAATTTGTCCTATTTTGTATAGATATCAGGTGGCCCTACTCAAGTGACTATATGGGTACAAATATATGAAAATGCACAAAGAAAGTTGTTAAATCCAACCATGCTGACATGAATGTTGTTCTTCAGGTCATTGTGCTGCTGGACAATGTTGCAATGTAACTCATGATGAGGAAGGCCTGATAACAGACAGATAACTCAGATTTTGTATAAGGGATAAATAAAGTTATTTTACCTCCTGCAACAGTGGTTTAAAACACTAGATGAAAACCAGCAGATCATTCCAGAAGTATCTGATCTGAGAACTGGCTGAATTTTTCTCCTGTTTATCATTCCCTGGATACATGTAGTAGCCAAAAATGTAAAGTAGCTTGGACTGTTGTATCGGTTTTTGTAGTGTAACTTACTACGGAAGTAATGTGTTCATCCATCACATGATATGTACTGAGCTGACCTGATTGTAGAAAGTAAACAGTGGCTTATAGAAGAGTTGTGCAAAATATGTTGTTTCAGTACAAACAAGGTTCCCTTTCTGCTTTATTTTTTTAAGCCTATACCACTCCCCCCATCCATTGCTCAGACTGATAGCTTCTACTACATTCCCAGATTGTCACTGTTCTAAGGCTGGGGCAGGCATGTAACTTAAGCTGGCTTCCTTACCCCCCCCCCTCAAATACATCCCATCCCAGCACCTCATACATCTGAGACACTAATCAAACCTGGGTCACCTGGACTATAGTTCATAGGTTCATAGGTTCATAGGTTCATACTAGGCTATCTGCCCTAGGGCATTTATAAGCCTAGCCAGAGTGTGTTTGGCTTTCGCCACCCATTTTAAATTAATTTTGCTATGCCCTTTTTCAAGGTTAGTACACTGTGCCTCTGTCTAACAGTGACACAGATGTGATACCCGGGTTAAACCTATGATCTCCCATCCACTCATCAAGATTCCTCTTGAAGAGAGTCAATGAGGGACTCTGCCTAACCTGGACTGGGATTTTATTCCACAGTGAAGGGAGCCTCTGGGTTATGAATCTGTCCCTCCAGCATGTCCTATTTATTTCAGTGCTGAGATTCAAGTCTCTCAAGCGCGTAGCTCGATGGGATTTTGATTTTCTGAGGTGCAGCATGTCCATTAATTCCGGGTTGGACATGGCTTTATACGTCAGGCACAGATCGCCTATGTGCAGGCGGTATGCCACTGAGTAGAGCTCAGTTTCTTTAACCAGGCAGCATATGGCATCTGTTTGAGCCCTTTGATCCTCTTGGTGAGGTACTTTTGGGGTCTTTCCAGTTGCTGCAGGTGTCTGGTAAGGTACATCCCAAAAGGGGCATTGTACTCAATTATGAGCCTGATGAGGGATGAGTAAAGAGGCACAATGACCTCCCCTGATCTAGATGTGAATCCCTTCATGATTAGGTGGGCTATATAAAATGTTTTTCTAACCACTTTGGCCATGTGGTTGTCAAATGAGAGATTGCTATCAACTTGGGTCCCCAGGTCCCTAATTACTTCTTCTGTACTTAATGGATTACCACCTATGTGGTAATTTGTGGGCACTTTGTTTTTGCCAAAGGGGATGACTATACACTTTTTGGCATTTAGCTTGAGGCCATGGCTCTGGCACCAGTTGTCTGTTTCTATGAGGCCCTTTTGGAGGATGCTTGTCTTGGCTGGAGAGTCGATTAAGGGGCCCAGTTTGCAGTCTTCTGCGAACTTGGTCAGCCACAGTCCTTCCATGTTGGCCTGTACCTCAGAGAAATATATACTGAACAAGAGAGGTCCCAGGACTGAGCCTTGTGGGATGCCACTTGTAACTGGTTTGGAGTCTGTCATGGCTCCAGCAATTCTAACCATGTGGGTTCTGTCCTTAAGGCAGTTTGCAACCCATCTAGTGACATAGGGGTTTATATTTAAGCTGGTGAGCTTATCTATAATGCCCGAGTGGGGTATTGTATCGAAGGCTTTTGCGAGGTCCAGGTAGGCTGTGTGGACCACCTTCCCCTCGTCAATGGCCTTGGTGACTGTTTCAAAGAAATCGATCAGGTTTAAGAGGCAGGATCTGCCCTTAACAAAGCCGAACTGGGTAGGATCCAGTGTCTGTAGGTCGCCAATATCTTTATTTATGAGGTCCATGATGATCCTTTCCATAGCTTTGCAGACCAAGCTAGCCAGGCTTATGGGGTGATAGTTTCCAGGATCCGTTGAGGCACCACCTTTGTGGAGAGGGACCACTGTTGCTGTATGCCACTCTTTGGGTACATATCCTGTAGTAAGGCTGAGATTGAACAGTAGTTTTATGTTTGGGTTTAGCTCTTCTTGGAGTTCATGTAGGACGCAGCCTGGGACACCGTCTGGTCTCATTGATGCTGTGTTTTTTGCTTTGGAGAGGGCGGCTCTTACCTGAGCATCTGAGATGTCAGGGGGGCAGCACTCTTCTGGGACAGATATTTGCCCTTTTGGTGGGGGGGGGGGAGTTTGCGCTGAACCTGTCAGCTAGGATGTTGGCAATGTTTGTGGGTTTGGTGTATTTTTTGTCATTTTGGACTAATTCTGAGCATATCTGGGAATTCCCACCCAGGTTCCTAACATAACTAAAGAAAGCCTTGTGATTATCATTAGTGTCCTGTGCAATTTTTCTCTCGAATCTGGCCTTAGAAGATTTTATGAGTGCCCGTAGTTTTTTGCTAATACTGATCAGAGATGCCTTCCCTTTTTGGGATTTTGCTCTATCATGTAGTAGCTTCCTCCTTCTATTGTATAGTTTGATTATGGCTGGGGTCCACCAGACAGGACGTCTGCCTTTGGAGGATTGGGTCTTGGTTTTATTTGGGATTGCATGATCCATGCATTCCTGAAGGTGTTCATAGAATGTGTTTATAAAGGATTCTGTGGTCTGGGTTGTATTTTCCACAGGCCCGGGGGCTTTGAAGGATTCCACCTCGGTTTTGAGGAGTGTGAAATTTGCTTTAGAGAAGTTTTTCACTGTGGTTTTCTGGGCAGGGGGTGGGGTCGGGATGTGAATATCCAGTGAGATTAGTTTATGGTCTGATCTTACCAGTGAGGGATACACTTCTGGTCTGGAGCATAGAGTCCCCATGTTGGTGATGATCAGGTCCAGTATGTTTTCCCCTCTTGTGGGAGTGGTAACAAGTTGTTCCATAGCATTTGAGTTTATAAATTCTAGGAACCTTTGGGCTAGGGTGTTGGAGCTAGAGTAATGCTCCCAGTCTATGTTTGGGTAGTTGAAGTCACCCAATATAATGGTGTTTGGAGAGACCTTCATATTTTCCAGTGTTCTTAGGAAGGCTGAGTGGGGTTCCTTGGTTTGGGAGGGTGGTCTGTAGCAGGCTATAAACTAGAAGGCAGTTTTACCCACTGTTAGTTGCACATGGATAGTCTCTGATGCTTCGTGCTGTGCCACCAACCTGGAGGTGTGGGTATCTTTGACGAATATTGATACTCCCCCTCCTTTTGTGGTTCAGTCCAAGTTTTGGGTCCGAAAAGCATGGTATTAGGTATAACCTGGTAGTTCTGGGCTGCTCTCGGGAGCTTTGAACCAGGTTTCTGTTACTGCACAGATATCGATGTTCTCCATGCTAAGGAGAGTTTCGAGTGCATGCATCTTGAGGTTTATACTTCTGGCGTTGAGTAGCATTACTCTTAGTTTCTTATCCCTTGTGATACCTATGGAGGTGGGTTTGTCTTTTGAGCCTTGCTTAAAAAAGGCACTATGGGGGTAGCAAGAGCCTTTGCCAATATCCGAAAGCCCAGGGGTGACAGGTGCAAGCTGTCCCTAGCGAAGCATCGTGGCTTGTCAAGCATGTCATCCCAGGCTGACAGGCATTGGATCCCCTTTGAATGACACCAATACTTAAGCCAATTGTTGAAATTGATCATCTTGTCTTCATATTGTGGCATCATCCTTGGTGAGGGTATAAATTAGGGTTTAATCCCTCTATAGCACAGTGTTGGCCTACCATCATTTCAGATTTGATCATCAAGACCATTTATGGGTTCTCAAAATGAATCTTTAAAGTGTCATTTAGTTGATACACAAAGAATTTCATTGCAGTTAAGACAGTGATGGAAGACCTTGCACAGGGAATTATTTACTCGTACAATAAATATTAGTGTGCATTTTTGTAACACATTGTGATGAAAAACTTAGCCCTATGTCAGTTTAAAATTCTTGAATGAAATTCATGCTATTTTTTGAATTGTACTGATTCTTATATCAGTTAATCTTCTGTATAAACAGTTTTGCAGTTATGAAAATTGCTCTAAAGAGCTTAATTGTGCTTGTGTAACATATATATAATGAACTACTTTTGGTCAAACTATTAAAAATGTTGTGCTTCTAGTTCATAGGTCCGTAGGTGATTACTAGGTTGGCTGCCTTGGGGGCATTTTAAGCCTCACCACTTTCTCTTTTTTTCTCAAATTAACTTATCCCATTTCGCTAGAGACTGGCTTATCCAACCTGTGGTTGATAATTATACATTACCCCTAATGAGAATAACAGTGATCGTACCATAGATAATTTCAGGGGAATCGTGCATGGGATACAGCATTTATGAGCTGCCTCTGACTATTAGTTGTACAGAGGGTAGTTCTGGGGTAAGTTTTCTGTTTACAATCCATAGATCCAAGTTGAGCTTGAATATCAACAGAAATGAACTTTGCTTTATATGAATGGGGAGCTGTTTGAGAGCAACGGTATCCTCTGCAAGATATACCGGTCTGCAAACTGTTTTATTCATGTTGCAGAAGAGGTTTAGATCACCAGACTGAGTATTTCTGATGCCACGTGACTCACTGATGTGCAGTAAATTCATCAATACTGGGTTGGAGGATTGATTGTGTATCAGACACAGGTCACCTCTTAGCAGTCTGTAGGATACCGAGTTTAGTGACAGAGCTTTGAGTCTGTCCACATGGACCTATTGTCTAGGCCTTGTAGCCTTTTAGTAAGGTATCTTTGTCAACATTCCAGTTGTTGCATGTGTCTGGACAGGTCACATGCCAAAGGGGGCATTATATTCAATGACTAGCCTAATGAGGGCTGGGTAAAGGGGCACAATGACATCCCTAGATCTATGCACAATCTCTTTGTTTATAAGCTGTGCAATATAGAAGTACTTTCTTTAAACAATAGACAGTTGGTCAAACGTTAGGTCACTGTCCACACATAAGTTTCCAAATCCCAAACAAATGGATCACCTCTTAGGTGCATATTGTTAATGTGCTAGTTCCCTGGGCTAGATGACTTCTGAAGGGATACAGTAATGCAGTTTTTTGGCATTTAGTTTTAGTCCATGATTTTAGCACCAGTTATTTATTTGGCAAACCTTCTCGCAGGATGGCTAAGTCATTTGGGGAGTCAATGACTGCTGCTAGCTTGCAGTCATCTGCAAACGTAGATAGCCAGAGCCCTTTAGTATTAACTTTTACTTCAGAAAAGTCAATGTCAAAAAGAAGAAGTATCAGCACAGAACTCTGGTGAAACACAGCAGGGCTTGTGAGGACTGAAAGGATCTTAGGTGATGAAATAGCACTTCCGATCTAGACCACAACTGAGAGTGACAATTAGATGTTTTCATTATTTTTAGTCTTAGGTCACAAACATTTGTAGTCTGAGGAAGAAAGAGTTTATTTTGATTTTGCCCTGGTACCTAATTTGTAAATCATAATTGGTAGGCATTCTATATTTACCTAGTGACAACCTGCAGACTACCCCAATGGAAGGAGATGGGAACCAACTCTCCACACTCCACACTCACTCTGCCCTAGGATTTTAATACTTATACAGGGAGAAATGTATGATGTTATTTCCCATATGACTCTGAAATCTTAAAAAGGATCAGGTATTTTTCATATGGCCAGGACTAGTGTTAGCTTTTAGGGGCTTCTTGCAAGTATCAAATTGAGGCCTCTGGACACTTCCAGTCTAAGTACAACCCTGTCACTGGCAATCCTCTTAAGAAACCTTTTAGTTCATGCTGCAGAGCTTTAGAAGCAATAAGCACAAACTGAACTATAGCTACAATGCTCTTACATTGCGACCAGCCTGTGTACTGCACTATGTTTGTCCATCTCACAAATGGGTATTCATAGTGACTGGCAATTACTTGTAATGATGTTATATTACAATAAGCCTACGTACCAGGATGGCCTTAAGTAAAATGGTGGCCCAGGCGAAGGGCTCCATAGAACTTCCCACTGTCTGCTGTTTTACCTCTTGATAGTATCCCCCAGGGCTCCCCCTGTTTCCCAGCCATCCCACTTTACACAATACACTTTACTTTTTTCTTCCTTTGTTGAAATTTTGTCATGTACTACAGCTTTTTCCAGAAGCAGTTTGCAATCATTAAACAACAGCAAGGGTAAGTCTCTTTTATTTACATTTCACGTACTTCACTACATTCAGATAGTTTATTCAGTTAAGTAGGTAGATAGACAAGTGAACAAGAACATTCATTTGTCTACCTACTTAACTGAATAAACTATTTGAAACTTCAGCAAGATGTCTTTATTCCCCCTACAGTGAGAGCATCAAAGAGAGAAAGTCTCCTAGATCTTTATCTGGACTAATCCTTTGTACTCTGTTTCTTGTTAGTCTTATCACTCTCTGGGTCACAGGTGGAATACCAGACCTGACCCGAGCTTTCTGGATTACCTATGATTACATTTTAAAAGAGAACAAGTGGTGCCCGATTCTTAGGATTGTTCATCCAATGAGCTACTATTACCTACCTAATTTAATAAGTATGTAAGATTGCTGAACTAGCCTTTGTTGGCTTGACATGCATGTAAGAAAATATTAAAGTAAGGTAACTTGCTGGTTTGGGGATCCCCCCCCCAGGCCAGAGGGATTCCCAACAACTGCAAGGTTCACTGGTGCCTAAAATGGGCTATGCATATGGCACTGGTTGTTAAGTTAAATATTTACAAACACTCTTGCACAATCTAAATATAGCTGAGTCTATTATACAAAATTACATGTACCTCATTTCATGATATTGCTCCGTTGGGACTCACTTCTAATTTGATAAATAGCTATGCCATAATCATTATGGTTGAAATAGGACAGTCATTCAGCAGTCAAACATGTGTTCACGTTCAATAGCTTGCCGTACATGAAAGCATCACTTGATCGAGTTTGCAACATTAAGTAGCATGGACAGTAGTCACAAACATCTTAAACATCTCCAAACTACACAACCAACAGAAAGGGACTAAAGGATGAGTCCTAATGATATCATCCATATTTGGAACTACTTCAGGCTGGAAGCCTGGTTGGAGTTGAATAAGCATGCCATTCTTTGGCATTATAGGACTATTGTTAAAGCAAGGTGATGCTATTCCTCAATCAGAGATCTTCATATATCGTGCTCCACAAAGCCAAAAGTCAGGAGCTAGAAATGGTGGGCGAGTACAACTGCTGCTCAAAAACTTTACAAGTTGAAAGCTTCTTACCTACTAAAGTAATATTAATGATTATAAACCAGTCCAGATGATATGTGAATGTCTTACAGGCAACAAACACATTAAGAGAAAATGAGAATTTCCTCACTAAACTCCAGAATGTAAAAAAAAAACAATGAAAATACAGTCTTTTTGGGGGGGTTTAGTTAAACAACCCCAGACTGGTCAAAGTACTCTGCATCAAATCAATAATCATAAATAAAAATTAATATGAAGTAAAACGGTTTGAATTATACAATGACTGGCCATTAGCATTCATAAACAAATATGCTGATTGGTCAGCCCAACTTGTGTGGCCATTGCAAATCAAGCATATACCAATGGAAAAAGGTGCAGTCACCCAGACTTTTTTTCTATAATATATGCCATATCTTAAGTTTTCTTCTCCATAAAATAAATAAATAAATTTAGAAATCCAGTCTGGAGGTATGAGAGAGAGACAGGATGGAGAAAATACTTGGAAAATCAGGTACATTATGCTGTCCGGTTTGATTCTCAGCTAGAGCGTATTATGCGTGGAGACATGCGTGAATGGGCATACCTTCGTTGAAGGTTGTGCATCAGGGCTGGTAACTCGGCATGTAAAAATCAACTACCAATCTTTAGCAGACTGGAGTTCCACTGTGGTGATCCCTAACCGGGAAAAGCCGAAAGACACAAATTCAAAACTAAAGAAACATACCTGATTTTCCTTGTATTTTCTCCATCCTGTCTCTCTCTTTCTTAACGCTAAAGTATCTGAATTTCAACCTTTTTTTAAAAAAAAGGAACAATGGAGATTTTCATTTCTCCATTGCTTCCTTTCTAAAGCACTGATGTACTGCATAAGCATGGGAACATACATCCCATATGCATGTGCAATAAGCCAAAAAAAGCAGCAAGGATATCTAGCGAAAGCAGAAGAACACCATGGTGCTGTTATACAAAGACATTATTTAATAAAAGTATTTTTTTTTCTTAAATAATGCCATTGTATAATAGCAATAACCAACTCCTGGGTGTGGTATATTGCAGATTTATCCATGGTTGGTTTTGTTTAATCACTTGGGGTTCACGCTCGTGATTAAACCACAACCATGGGTTAATCTTCAACATACCACACCCAGTCATTGGTTATTGCTATAATAAATCATATAAAGTCCAACTGCATATGACAATATCAAAGATATCATGCTGACAAATCTAGATTGTTTGCTTCCCTCCCATAAGCATAGCCTCTGTAATTAATACAGATCATTGTCTTTAACATAACAGAAAAGTAAAACAAAATCATAAAATAGTAAAATAAATATAATAAGGTGTCGGAGCGAACAAAGGCTGCAAAAATATAGAAACATCCAAATGTAAAATCAAAATGGTGTCATCCACAGCATATAGGTTTATTCAAGAACAAGAACAGTGGTAAGCACTTTAACCCTGATAGGGCTTCCTCAGACCATATACAAATATTCACAGCTGTTCATCATTATAAAGAAAAAAAGGTGCCAAAGTAAACATAAATAATACATTCTAACTATTAAAGTGACAGCTTCCTTTAAAACAAAATGTAAAATGCAAATACATAAATAAAATATTACTACATAACTATGTATAAAAATATGTATAGAAATATATAGAGATATATTTCTATAAATTTTACCTATGCCTGTGAAAACATAGTGACATACTGAATACATGAATATAATCTCATACAGCTGTGTATAACCTTAACTACCTAAGTGTAACAATGGATAATGTTACTGTGACAGATCTGCCAGTGACATATACTGGAAACTAGTTCCTATGTCTAGCCCCCAAGAAACAGTCCACGGTACTCAAGTATACCATTACAAAGTGTAAAAATAGCCTACAGAACTACTGTCTGAGCCCCCTAGACTTGAGGAAGGACTTCAGTGATGTCTTATTATTTAAACCTGGGAGAGCATCCACCCTCAACCTAATGATCCACTTCGCTTCTTGTGTCTCAGTTCGATTCCTTATGTCCCCTCCTCTGGAATGGATGTATACCATTTCCATGACCCTAAAACTAAACTCATGTGTGTCATCACTGCAATGGATATCTTTGGATAGGGCATTAACCATAGATCTAATCCTAATTTGATAAAGATGTTCCCTTATTCTGTCCCTAAGCTTCCTATCCATTTTACCAACATAGAATGCCCTGCATCCAGAACAGGATGCAAGGTAGATTACATGTTCTGACATACAATTGGCAGAGACCTTAAATTCATACCTAACACCACTGATGGGGTGTACAAAAGTGGAGGTAGAATCAATATATCTACAAAAATTACTTTGCTTACAGGGTAAAGTCCCTGACTGGTCATAATTGTCATTCTTGTGCCTAGAACGACACAGTAACATCTTTAAATCAGTTTTTTTCTAGCACACAAACTGCAGAACATCCCCTATAACTTCTTTAATATCAGGATCTACTGTCAACACCTCCCATTGCATTCTAATCACATCCTTGATGTTCCCCACATCCTGGGTGTAAAATAAGGGTATTCTGATCTTACCCACTCGATCAGGATCAGCTAGAGACTCATGCTGATCACTCTCAGTCACAGCTCCCACTGAATCTGAAAAACAGGGGGTAGCTCTGCCAACTCTTAAAGCTGAAAGGTCAGACATGCCTTTCTCTATGTCATCATTCATATAAGCTCTTGCCCTGAATCTATTGCATAGGTCATTGAGTGCAATATCAAATCCTTCATCTGAGAGATCATACCGTGAAACCCTCATGACTTGACCCTTCACAATATTTTTAAATATATACCCCGGATGCATGCTGTGCCTGTGTAAGAGAGCATTCCAGTGACTAGATTTCCTATATACCCCTGTATTATTTTTACACTTTGTAATGGTATACTTGGGTATTGTGGACTGTTTCTTGGAGGCTAGACATTGGAACTAGTTTCCAGTATATGTCACTGGCAGATCTGCCACAGTAACATTATCCATTGTTACACTTAGGTAGTTAGGGTTATACACAGCTGTATGAGATTATATTCAGGCATTCAGTATGTCACTATGTCTTCACAGGCATAGCTGAAGTTTTTAAAATTATAGGAATATATCTCTACATATTTCTATACATATTTTTATACATATTTATGTAGTAATATTTTATTTATGTATTTGCATTTTACATTTTGTTTTAAAGGAAGTGGTCACTTTAACAGTTAGAATGGATTATTTATGTTTACTTTGGTGCCTTTTTTTCTTTATAATGATGAACAGCTGCGGATATTTGTATATGGTCTGAGGAAGCCCTATCAGGGTGGAAGCACTTACCACTGTTCCTGTTCTTGAATAAACCTATTTGCTGTGGAAGACATCATTTTGATTTTACATTTGGATGTTTCTATATTTTTGCAGCCTTTGTTCACTACGACACCTTATTATATTTGTTTTACTAGTTATTGGATTATGTGTGGTGTACGGGGCGTTTACTCCCTGGGTGACGACGTTTTTGTGGAAAATCATAAAATAAATCATCCTTTAAAGACTTTACCAAGGGAAATTCTGATGCAATAAATGGCATGCTTATAGGTAGGAGTACTATCATTACTGACCCAAATAAGCATGCTTAGCATGCTATCAATGGGTTTTATCACACTATTAAATTCTGTGCTCATGAACACATACCAGTTAGATGCAGGTAAATTCAACAGCAACAACATAACACTCTGTGGTCAAATCACTACATTACCATGATCTATAACAGGAAAATCACTACATTACCATGATTCTATAACAGGAAAATCACTGCATTACCATGATTCTATAACAGGAAAATCACTACATTACCATGATTCTATAACAGGAAAATCACTGCATTACCATGATTCTATAACAGGAAAATCACTACATTACCATGATCTATAACAGGAAAATCACTACATTACCATGATCTATAACAGAAAAATCACTACATTACCTTGATCTATAACAGGAAAATCACTACATTACCATGATCTATAACAAGAAAATCACTACATTACCATGATCTAATATCCGCAGTGGTGCAGCGGTAGCATTGTTGCCTCACAGCAAGAGGTTCTCCCGTTTGATTCTCAGCTAGTGTGCGGGGAGTGCCTTCTGTGTGGAGTCTGTATGTCCTCCCCGTGGGTTGAGTGGTGTTCCGAAAGACATGCGTGAATGGGCTTGCCTTCATTGAAGGTTGGGTGTCGAGCTGGCAACTCAGCAATATAAAAATCGACTGCCAATCATTAGCGGACCGGAGTTCCGCTGTGGCAACCCCTAACCGTGAAAAGCCGAAAGACAACAACAACAACAACCATGATCTATAACAGGAAAATCACTACATTACCATGATCTATAACAGGAAAATTCCTACATTACTGTGATCTATAACAGGGATATCACTACATTACCATGATCTATAACAGGAACATCACTGCATTACCATGATTCTATAACAGGAAAATCACTACATTACCATGATCTATAACAGGAAAATGGAGAAGCAGTAAAAGTGGAATATGCACTTTATAGTGTGCTTTTTTTCAGAACCAACACAATGTCAGAGTGAAAACATATAATTAGAGGTAAGTGTGTGTGGGGGGTGTATTCTAAGTTGCATTAACTTATTATTTGTTTATTTATTTATTTATCTGTGGCAATTAGTTCAGATTTCTGTTTAGCTTATTTTTGTTTTGTTTTGTGCATGCATGTCTTGTTTGTTTGAGACATTTGAACAGGTGTATAGCCGTAGAAGAACTTGTGTTCTGTCTGATCATAAGAAACTATGATGAGACTGAGTTCAAAGGAAGCTTTCCAGTCCTCTCAGCTGTATCTGTCAAATATATGAGTAGTCTATAGAAAGCAAAAGATCAAACATGTAGCCACTATAGGGGACCTACAATGTCAGCATCTCTGCCAAAATTCTTATTTCTGTACATTGATCTATAAACATATTAGCTTAGCTCAGTGTAAGCTGGTACAAAGGCAAACACATCAAAAATCATTAGCCAGAATGGCAAGATCCTTGAATATCCAGAAAATCATCAGCAAATTATTGTTATTTAACAGCTGTTGCTGTTGTACTGCCCTACATTTTTTATACTTTGAACACAACTCTGTAGCTCACTTTAATATGAAATAAAAACTTTTAACTATTATATCTGGGTTCACAATGTCATCCATAAAAAATCCTTCACTTCTCTTGTGTTTTAGTGACTATTCAGATTTTGTTATTGTTGCTAAGGAGTTTAAATATTACAGTGCACAACAGCTCAAGACAATTTAAGTGTCTATTTTATTTGACACCTTTTTGTGGAGTTTACCAGTAGTTTATCTTTGGTGTTTACTGGCCCAAATAATGGTATGCAAAGGTTAAGATACAATATGACATTTTTTCATGTTGAAGGCTAACTGACTTGAACACTGCATGATTTACAACTGGAAGGAAACTTCAAGTTCTCCACTCAACTCTGGCCACTGGGCATATGTAGGAGATAAAGCAGACAGTCAGATAGCAAAACTCTAGGAATGTGATTAGGTGGGTATAAAGATAGACACACATCTTATATGTAATTCATATATTTCTTCTGTAATGCAATCGAGTTTATGCTCAGCTTTCAAATATTGGATTATGTATGGTCTTCCTTTTAAAAATATTCTATGAATTCCTTTGATTATCATGTGTTTCCATCTTGCTGTGTAATTTATTTTGTTGCAATGATGGTTGATTCTATTAAGACCTGAAAGTTTTATCACTTTCTGTTACATTTTTGCTCCAATTCATTATTATACTAGAGATGTACTATCTTGTCATTTAATATTTTTTTATTGAGATGCCTGCTATGCTTACAAAGTATATTATGAAATATTTCCCGCTGCTGTATTAGAACTATTAACTCATGCTAGTGGTATGCCTAGAATGTGTTCTGAAAGAAGATTCTTGCTAGGCATTTATCATAGGACTCTGAATGAGTTATCCTGTTATTTTATTACATTAAACCAAAATGTTTATTTACATATTATCAGTATTGGAAGGTATAAGTAATTTAGCTAGTATATCTAGAATAAGAAACAAGTATGGCAGAAAAAAATAATTTTGATGGAATTGGGGGGGGGCTTCTCTGATTTAGGGTGGTAAAATTTCCATCATAGATTTGATGGTGATGGGTCCTTCATACTTACTTTAATTTAGTTGTATACTTCTATGCTTCCACCATCAAAACCCATATCAAACTGTATTGTTTTATGCACACATATAGGAATAACATCAATATCTATATTAGCCAGTTTATTATTGAAACTTTGACAGACTAAAATGGCTAAACAAGCTCCTGGATTTGTCCCCATAATGCTATGAAACCCTTGCATTTATTAGACATATATTCCAAAAAAAGACAGAGATTTCTTGCTTGTACAAGCAATGAGTAAGGTAATTTGATTAAATAGCTTAGTGGATCTACTGTATATTGTAAAGGATAAGAAATGTCCATGAAAATTATTTTCTAAATGAGAGATGATATACTGGGTTGCAATGCTTTAATTTACAAACCTTTATTTTGGAGAAAGTGTAGTATAGGGGGCATCCTGGATGTTTGGTGCACATGATTTTGACCCTGAAAACATTGGACATTAGTATGTGATTCTCCTTAACACAAGCAAGTATCAAAACTCAATGTAATACTAACAAAAGCATTTTCTGGGACAATTCAACTCCTTTAAGCCCCCCCCCCCCATGCAGGGATCTGTGCTTCCACAGCTCTGATGCTGCTAAATACTACCTGTGGAATTGCTAGTCCTCAGAGTAAAGGGAATTATGTGAGGTACTGCAGTTTCAGTATATTCAAACATATTTGTTCAATGGGGATTTCCTATTTGTTGGTCTGATTGCATTTGTGTGCATCTCATGCAATAGATTTTACATTTTTATTGCCTCTCACCATATTATAGAATGTAAGCACTACATACCCTTAAAACATTCTTTGTGCATAGCAGGCAGCAGACAAACTGCATCTGGAATATGATGAGTACTTTTCATTTTCAAGATCATTCATGGCAGTGGTGACATTTCTGTTGCTTTCATGCTACATAACTGATGAAACTGGAAGGACTCAACTGTCACATTTTATTTTCATTTGCTATATTTTATGGTTAATTCTGATGACACTTTTTTCATGATGTCAAGCATGTAATAAGTAATGATACGACAATGAAAATTTTAATGTGGTTGCTGCCAGTGCACATTAAGCATTTTATGCATATACAGATATAAATTTCTGAAAGTAAACAGCTTGAAATGTGGTATATTTTTATTCCCCCAAATAATGAAGGAAAAGCATATATGCACCTGTTTCTTACTGTTTTGTTACTGCTAGATATTACTCAAGGAAAGTCATCCACAAAGTTGGGCTGATATTTAGAACAGGTTGTACGCTTTACTTAGAAGAGTACTTTAATATTAACTGCATAAGCAAATACAAAGATATAATAATCATTTTTCCAGAAAAGATAATGCTGTAATTTCAGACTGAACTTTTAAATTATACATTGTGTGAAGATCTGTAAAAAAAGGAACACAATACACTGCCTTGCCATTTTCCTTTTATATACCATATTATGCCTATAACTGGTCTATAGGGGTATTGCTCTATCAGACTTTCATAGGTTCATAGGTAAGTACTAGGCTAGCAGCCCTTGTTTTTAAGACAAGCCAATTTCCCTTTTTGTGCTCAAAATAACCTCTCCCATTTGGTTATAGATTACCCATTCCATGATTGATAATTACATATTACCTCTAATGAGAATAACTGGGATCATAGCATTGATAATTGGAGGAGAACCATGCATGGGATAAAACATTTAGGACATGCCTCTGCCTTTGTCCATTATTAGTACAGGAGGCAGTCCTAGAGCAAGCATTCTATTTCTCATCCATAGATCTAAGTTGTGCTTGAATATGGACAGGGATGAACTTTGTTTTATGTGGATGGGAAGTCTGTTCCAGAGCAGTGATATCCTCTGCAAGATATGCCCATCCCTCCAAACTGTTCTGTTGATGTTGCAGTAGAAGTTTAGATTGCTATACCTAGCATTTCTGATGCCATTTAACTTGCTGATGTACAATAAATCCATTCATAATGGGCTATAATTCCAAATCAGAATAAAATCAAAGTATAATCAGTAATTTTCTCCAGAAAGTTAATAATTGCACTATAAGAGAGAACATTTAATAGACTGTATTATAACAATAGCCCTGGGGTATGTTAAAGAATAAAGTGAAGCTGAGGCAGAAATCTCCCCAGGATTAACAGGATTATGCAGGATCCCGTTTGTGAATAGTTGTGTCCCTTTTTTACATTTATTTAGCCACTGCAGTGTTGAAACAATGCGGCATATCTGAGTGAGTATTAGACTGCCTTAATGTATATTTACATGGAGTCTGGAAAAGAATTAAACTAGTGTCTGAGTGCTTCACAACCCTGGTAGCTATACACTAACGCTGCCTAAAATAAACCCCTGCAATGTTTCATGGACAAATGGGGCTGGGCACAATTCCTACCCATGGGTTAGACATTTCTAAAGCACCTAAAACATTGGCCAAAAGTACGAAAAAGTTGCACTTTCTTTTTCATAGGGTATAGCAATTTTACTTGTGGCTTAGTATAAATTCAGATCTTCTGTATTTTTATGGCACCCAAAGAAAGTCAGATATGGCCATTGTGTAATTACTGCCTAAAAGATTATTTATTCCCAAGCAGTCTCAGACCTACACTGGAATAGCTCTTATGCATGCTTACCTAATTAGCTTTTTTGTCCTCCTACCTGCAGTGGAGATCCAGATAAAGCAGAATTATCTTTAGTGTTATGAATACTTCCCAGTAACTGCTGTGGTAATCCTATGCTTCTAGCCTTGATCTCTTCTTTAAAATTCCTCTACAGATGTATAGCATTGAACTACATGTTTGACTCAGCAATGCAGCAATATGAATTCTACTTGCTATAAGTTTTAATCCACAGGTCAGCTTTAAAAATAATCGATTTAGTTTAATAAACATGTACAATTCAGTAATATGAGTAAACAAAAATCATGTATTTTGGACTGTGATTCATACAAGCTGGACTACATTTTATAAAGAATAATGAGTGATAGTTTGGGCAAGTAGCTTATTCCAGATATTTGATCTTAACTCTGGGCACCTTCTTATCATTTTCTATTTGAACCTCCTTCTGACTAGGTCTTTCTTCACCCCTTGAAATGCTGTCATAACTGAAGTTCTCCAGATTGTGCCTAGTTCTGCCTTACAACTTTTGTATGGTCTGTCTTTGGCCCTGATCACTACCCTTGCCATCTTGTCAAACTGTGATAGTCTTCTCTGTTTCTTCCTCTAACAATATTTGATGAAGACTGGCCTAATATGTAGGATGTATGAACCCGAAATTGACAAAAAGCTGTCCCTATTTGTGCTGAACTGCTTGAAACAGATTTATTGGCCTAACTATTGATTGTTGTTCATTGTAAGATGATAAGTAGGATGTGATATGGGTACACAAGATCATTGCAGGCAGTTAGGACTCCCATCATCAACTTGGGATCATCAAACCAACATCTCTGGTTTTGGCCATACCAGAATTGTGCAATTAACTTCTTTCATACTGGTGATTGACTGACCAGAAAACACCCATTCTACCTCACAGGAGTGGTGAGGTGGAATTATCCCTCTATGCCAGGACATAAACCAGTGTGACACTTTGCCTTGAAAAATAAGCATTCCACCATAAGTAGCAGACTGCACATATGTACTGCATAGAGTATTTCATGCTAAGCTTTAGGATTTATCTTTGTACCATATGGTTAAATCTCAGGGCCTGGCTTGTCATACACACTTGTGTTGTATTCATTCAGTTCACTCATCTTACTTTGCCCTGTCATCCTGACCTCAAGCTTGCATAGCTGTGCAAATAGCTGCAATACAGAGTGCATTTCTGTTTCTTAGACCCAGTGCATATAGTAGCTCAAATCATTGCAACACCATACACATTTCTGTCATCCTGACCTAAAGCATGCACAAATGGCTGCAACAATGAATGCATTTCTGTTTCTTAGACCCAGTGCATATAGTAGCTCAGATCATTGCAACACCATGCACAGTTCTGTCCTCCTGACCTGAAGCATGCACAAATGGCTGCATTTATGAATGCATTTGTTTCCCAGACCCAAAGCACATATAGCAGCTCAAATTGTTGCAACACCATGCACATTTCTTTCATCCTGACCTAAAGCACGCATAACTGCTCAAGGTGCTATAACAAAGTACTATTTCTTTCATCCTGCATGAAGAAATGCAGAGATGCTCAAACTGTGGCAATGTATTATGCAATCCTGTAATTCTGAAAAAAGCATGCATATCTGCTTAAACTACAGCAACTAAGTGCACATTTTTTTGTTAACCATTGAATTCTGTGCTACAATTACACTTACAAAAATATATAAATATATATATATATATATATATATATATATATATATATATATATATATATATATATATATATATATATTTTTTTTGTGCTTTTCTCCCTGGGCCTCTGCAGAAAATGAAGTATGCATTCCAGTTGGGCTTTTCATAGTCAACAAAGACAAATAAATAAAAATTTCTGTCAACCTGGCAAACATATGTTTAGCTGGTAAACCTGCTGTAATACAGTATACATTTCTATTACCCTGGCCAAAAGTGCATGTAACTTCTCAAACTGCTGCAACCTAGTAGACATTTCTTTCTGACCCATATAGAATACATAGCTACTTAAACTGAAATAATAAACTGCACATTTTTGTCATCCTGACTGTAAACATGCAGCGATATTCAAACCACTACCATACACAGAATATTTCTGTTATCCTGACCCAAAGCATGCATAGGTGCTCAAAGTACTGCAATATTGTGCATGTTTCTCTCATTCTGATACAAAGCAGGCATACCTGCTCAAACTACTAGAATACGATACTCATTTTTGTCATCCTGACAAAAAGCATGCATAGCTGGCAATGCTGCAGCAACACAGTGCATATTTCTGTCACCCCTCACCCCTGCCCAATGCTAAAGTGCTCAAAGTACAGTAATTTAGTGTTCATTTCTATTATTCATACCAAAAGAATGCATAGCTACTCAAAAAAAGAAGTTATGTACTCACTATAACGTTCCATGTTTGTTGTTCAGTATCTCACCTTCATTCTTGCTGGTTCAGAGCTGAACCTTGGCTCTGACTCGGCCACATACCATAGCGCGAGAGCGTCAACTTGCACGAGGCTACAACCTATCCCATGATGCTTAGCGGCTGTTCCCCAGATCTCATTTAAGAGAGTACTACCTAGAATATGCTAACATACAGAAAGGAAAAATTTATGAAATATATTAGTTATAAAGGTAAAGAGGCAAGAAGGGAATCAGGCCATATTTGCCAATTATAAAGTCCTCTAGATCCTCCAGGAGGGGGGATGGATGGGTGGGATGCAAGAATGAAGGCGAGATACTGGACAACAAACATGGAACGTTATGGTGAGTACATAACTTCTTTATGTTATATTGTCCTATCTTGCCTTCATTCTTGCTGGTTGGGACAGAGTCCCAGCACCTTTTTCTTGGGTGGCTCAAGGGAATAAACTCTTCAGGACAGTGGAACCAAAGGATGCCTTGTTCTGGGAGGCCACATCGACTTTGTAATGAGAGATAAAGGTGTGAGGATTAACCTGTGTAGTAGCAGCACAAATTGAATCCAATGGAAGTCTGGATTGAAAGGCAATGGATGTAGACACCGCTCTAGTTGAATGTCCTTTTACTTTCCCTGGGGGATCTTTATTATAAGATTTATAGACATAGATGATGGTCCCAGCAAGCCATTTGGACAAAGTTACTTTTGAGACTGCCAAGCCTTTTTTGTTTTCTGCATAGGAAACAAACAACTGCTCTGACTTTCTGATATCTTTGGTCCTGTGCAAGTAAAAATGCAACTGTCTATGCACATCCAAACTGGTGAAGCTTATATTCTGCCTTGTTGCCATAGTTAGGAAAAAACACAGGCAATTCGATAGACTGGTTTAAATTTGCTTCAGAACAAACTTTTGGTAAGAAGGAAGGATTTGTTCTGAGGGAAACTCTATCTTTGTAGAAAATCAAATATGGAGGATGGATAGACAAAGCTTGCAATTCTGAAACTCCTAGCTGAAGTAATTGCTGTTAGAAAGACTGTTTTCCAAGATAAAAATTTTAGTGAACAAGAGGATGCTGGTTCAAAGGGAGGAAGGATTAGAGATGATAATACTAAATTTAGATCCCATAGGGGAGGAGGTTCTCTTAAGGGTGGTCTTAACAGAAAGGTACCCCCTGAGGAAAGCTTTGCATAATCTATGGGACATTACATTGGCTCCAAGGTCTCCCACATGATAAGTTGATATAGTGGCTAATTATACTCGAATAGTGGCCGCCGCTGCTCCTTGATTAAAGACTTCTGTTAGAAATCCCAAAATTAAAGTTATAGAGGCTGCAAAGGGATCTATATGTTTTTTGTCCGCCCAACAAGAGAACCTCTTCCATTTGCTTGCATAAAGTTTCCTAGTCATCTTTTTGTGTGAGGAAACCAGAATGTGATGTACTGCAGGGGGTAATTCTGGAAGCCTGGCTAAGATTGGACGTGGAGTAACCAAGCTGTAAGCTTGAGGCTTTGAAGAGCAGGATGGAGCGTTCCTGACTGATGCATCAGAAGATCCGACACTGGGTGCAGGATCTACTGTTCCTCCTGAAGATGGGGCCAAAGGAAGGGGAACCAAATCTGATGAGGCCAATAAGGAGCAATGAGAATTAACCTGCAACTCAACAACTTGGCTTTCTGAATAACCTTCAGAATCAATGGAAATGGGGGAAAAGCATAAAGAAGTCCTGGGGGGTCAATGAGTGCATCCCTCAGTGACTCTCCCAGAGGGGAAATGAGGGCAAAGTAGTTGCTGCATTTGACATTGAATGGTGAGGCAAAAAGGTTACAGCAAGGCTGGCCCCATTTGCAAAAAATTTGATTCACAACTTTCTGATTTAGGGACCACTCATGAGGCATGAGAATTGCTCTGCTTAGCCTGTCTGCTATTACGTTGGATTTCCTTGGAATGTGCATTGCCATCAGAAAGTGCTGAGAAGAAATTGCTCATTGCCAAACTCTCCTAGCCTCTCAACATAGGGGATAGGATCTGGTTCCCCCCTGTTTGTTGATGTACCATACCCCCAACATATTGTCTGTCTGAATTGCAATAGTCCCCATGTGAAGAGAGTTCTAAAATGCTTGCAATGCCAGAAGCACTGCCCTCATCTCTAGGACAGTGATGTGCAAATAGTACTCGTGATCTTTCCAAACCCCTTGGACAGTCTGTCCCAGATAATGCCCCCCACCTTATCTCAGACACCTCCTTGGTTACTGTAGCGACAGGTTGGGGAAGTACAAACAGTCTGCCCATTGTTACCTGAGTGGACTGAAGCCATCAAAGTAGGTCCCTCTTGCAGGCATCCATAATGAGAATCTTGTGAGACATGGGTAACTCCTGTATGGACCATTGAGCGAAGAGTAGCCACTGTAATATCCGCATGTGTAGTCCTGCCAGTGGGACTAGTGTTATCACTGCTGCCATTGACCTTAAGACCTTGAGGATGAATTTTGCTTGTACCTTTTTGTTTTTGAGTAGGATAGATACTTGACTGTGCAGTGTTTGTATTCTCTCTTGAGGCAATTTTGCTACCATATCATTTGTGATTAAATCTGCACCTATAGAGGTAATACACTGTGATGGCAACAAGGCAGGTTTTTATGTATTTATAGTAATGTCTAGATCTGAGCAGAGATGGATGGTGGAGTCCCTGGCTCTGATTAGTAGGTGTTTGGTGGTGGCAGTCAGGAGCCAGTCGTCTAAATATGGAAACACCTGGAATCCCTGATGTCTCAGATGAGCCGTGACTACTGCCATGCATTTGGTAAACACTCTGAGGGCTGTAGTGAGACCAAAGGGCAGAGCTCTGAACTGGTAATGACTGGATCCCAGCCAGAAGCGTAGAAATTTTCTGGAGCACCTGTCCATCTTTATGTGGTACTATGCATCCTGAAGATCTAAAGACCACATCCAATGGTCTTGTCCCAGAAAAGGGAGTATAGACTGCAATGTTACCATCTGGAACTTTGCCTTCTTTACTGATTTGTTTAGTCTGCTGAGATCCAATGTTGGTCTCCAGTCCCCTGTCTTTTTTGGAACTAAAAAGAACCTTGAGTAAATTCCGGATCCAATCTGGTCTGCAGGGACTTCTTGGATGACTCTTTTTTTCTAGCAACCTTTGAATTTCTAGGGTTGCTTGATCCCTTTGACCAGGTGGAATGTCTGGGATAGACTTTGATGGAAGAGGTGGGCAGTGGAAAGGAATGTTGTATCCCCTGGATATAATGGACTGTACCCATTTGGCTTGAGTCATTTTCAGCCAGGCTTCTGGGTACAGAGATAGTCTTCCCCCAACTGCCTCTAGAGGCAGACAGTTGGGCCTCCTTTCAGGAGCGCTGGAAGGGACGACTGGAGAACTTATCTCTGTCACCCTGGTTCTGCGGACCCCCCCCCTGCCACGTGGATGGTGTCTTCTATTGTTATTCTCCCCTCTGCCCCTGGGGGAGAGATCACCATGAGCATCCAGCAAGGCTCTTTTGGACTTCCAGAACCACATTTTCCCACTCTTTTGACCTTGAGAATAAGGTTTGGTAGGGGTGGAAAAATGCACTCCCACAGCAGGTAGAGTCTTGCCATCTGGTTGGCTCCTGGTGAGAGTCTTTTTTACTTTCGGCCCGAACAAGGATGAGCCATCAAAAGGGGCATCAATAAAGGAAGATCTGAAGGGTTCAGCAAACTCACAAAGATGCATCCAGGAATGTCTCCTAAGAGCTATTCCTGTGCCAGCTGCCCTACTCGCTCCATTGGCTGCATAGGAAATGAGGTGCATGAAAGAGTTTGTGATAGAAGTTAAGGTCACAAGCTGAAAACTTATCTTATCTGATAAACCCTGGGCTGTAGCACCTTGTAGGGTATCTCCCAGCTCTTTCAGGAGATCCCTCTGGAGTCTGGTAAAATGGGATAAGTAATTTAGCGACCGTAAGGTAAAGGCTGCTGAGGAGAACATACGCTTCCTGTATCTGTCCATCATATGAGACTCCTTTTTTGGTGGATGGACAGATGCAGAAGTTTCAGCTAACTCCATCTTTGTGGCCACTGCCACCACCATCGCATCTACTGGAACTCCCTTTGTTAAATATTGTCTATCCTCTGGGGCTGTAATGAATTTATTTGGCCTCCTCAGAACGGGGTCCACTGACTTGGGAGAGTCCTCCATCTTCCGACTCATAACACCCAGGAGTGGGTCAAAGGGCGAAGATACTCAAGAGGTGGAGGGGCAAGAGCCAAATGCCTTCAGGTATACTGACTTATCTTCAAAAGGGGAGAGGGATTTCCAGCCGCCCCTCTGCTTAAGGATCTCAAGGATGTCTGAAAAAGAGACATCCTCAGAGGGTGACCGTGGGGACCCTTCTGAATCCTCTAAGTTGGTATCAGAGGTGACAGACTCAGGGGAGTCTATATGCTTCCTCTTACACTGTTTCTTTTGAAGGACCTCCTCGGGGGGATGTTCCAGGGAGGTGTTGGAAGATTAGGCTCCACCCATTGGGATTTCCTGGGGTACTGACTCTCTACTCTGGGGCTGATGGAGGGATGATAAAGCAGAAGATGCCGGCCCTTTAGGGAGAAGAGTGGCTGGAGCCAAAGGTGGAGCAGACTCAGTGGAGAGCACACTCTGCATCACCTTGAAGGCACTATGATGCTGGGCCAAGAGAGACTCCAGTCCCGAAGGACTGGGAGATCTCTCTGTCACTGTGGAGGGTGGCTCTAAGGCTGATGTGGGAGTTGAACTCACTTGTGCTGAAGCACCGAGTGGGAGAGTCAGTTCTGACAAGGGTCCAACTCGACTCCCCCCCCTGGAGCCGACCAGGGAGTGTCGGCTCCCAGATCCCTTGATGAAAGACAGCATTGATGAGATCAGAGCAGACATCAGAGCCAAGATATCGTGGGTGATTACCGGCTCTGCGAGTTCCAGCACAATGACTTCCTGATACTCTGACTCCAAACTCGTTCAAGTCGGAGGAGGAATAGATGGAATCTAAGATACAGTGGTCAGCTCCATGATCTGATGGGCTTGAAAGAATTTCTGCTAGGACCCATGTCCACAGTAACCACTTCATCACTCACTCCACATCATTGTCCAATAACCTGGAGGACCGAGAGGAATGGGTCGATGACCTGTGACTACCTGCCACAGACTGGTATAGAGGAGCTTGCAGCACCGAGTGTATTGGCTCAAATGATGGTGACTGACTCCATTTTCAGCTCTGCAACAGTTCCGAAGACTCAGATGGAACAGAGGGAAGGCCAGGTTTGTCAGAACCAAGAACCTTCGGCTCCGAACATATTGTATCTTCGTGACTGCTTGACAGCTCAGACACCAGAGCCGAAGAAGTGGACTTTTTTGTCTTATCCAATTTTGAGGCCTGATTAACTTCTTCAAAATGGCCTTTCAACAAATCCCTCAAAATGAATTTACTTTTCTCTCCTGTAAAACCCTTGCACTAAAGCCATGACAAATGGAGCAAGAGTCCTGGAGATGGACTGCTCCTAGGCAATGCACACAAATTGTGTGTCCATCCATTGGAGACATTTTCTAGGTGCATGAATCACACTTTTTAAAACCAGATTGTCTCGACACCTTAACAGGTTTTTTAGACATCTTGTAAGCCAACTAATAGCAACAACAACAACAGCTAATAGTAACTACAATAACTAGTATAACTGCAATAGAAAAGGGCAAGTAGAAAGAGACTTTTTTTTTTTTATTAGGAAAGGAAAGGGGTGGGAGGAGGACAGTCTCCTCCAACCCAAGGAGACACCTCTACTTAAACAGAGACTCCTTAAGAAAAGGGAAAGAAGCCCTTAAGAAAGAAATGGGATAAATAGAAAGAATCCTCTAACTTAAACTGATTCTTTAAGGGGAATAGGAGAAAAAACAAGGGGCCAAGAAGAACAGCTCAAGACACACACAAGTAATAAACAACACACACATGAGAACTCTACTTGGACTGGGAAGGTATAATAGAGTCTAATAGGAAGATATTGAGAAAAAATATAGTAAAAGATATATAATAAATGTAATTACTAGCCTGAACCATCAAAGACAATCCCGATGCTTCAAGCGGCAAATGAGATCTGGGGAACAGCCGCTAAGCATCGTGGGATAGGTTGTAGCCTCGAGCCATTTGAAGCTCTCGAGCTTTGGTATGCGGCCAAGTTGGAGCCGTAGTTTGGCTCCAAGAATGAAGGCGAGATAGGACAACATAACATTGGTTATTTTGCTAATTTATTTGCAATTTGTTAAGTCAGTGAGCCAGCTGGTCTACTGACCATTTTCAGTCATGACCTGGAATTAATAAGAATAACATAGCATTGAGTATAAACACATCCTGCAATGATATCAGACCATAATAGAAGTAAAACAGTGTTAGCATATGCACACACAAAAATAATAGAATAAAAATATTAACAGGAATACAGTGGTAGTACAGGTGTGTGATATTTTAAAGTCAGATGTGACTGACGTGAATGTATTAAGGTTCACAGGTATTTTCTAGTCTAACAACCACAAGGGCCTTTTAAAGCCTAGCCATGCAGCCTAAATCTCTGACAAGTTCTGGTACCCTTGATAAGTGTAAGCAGGGGCTTGGAAGGTAAAACATTTACAAGCAGGGGGCTGAGAGGTGAGCCATTTGCAGTCTGACTGTGTGCATTAGAGACATAGGAGCCAAACCAGGGATAAACTTCCTGTTCCCCATCCAATTGTCCAAGTTACACTTGAATTGGTTTGGGGAAGAAGGAGGAATTCTGCTTCACATGGATAGGAAGCCCATTCCAGAGAAGGGTTAATCTCTGGGCTACATACCTATCTGTCCAGCAGGTCCTAGTTATAGCACAGGCAAGGTTTAAGTCTTTAGAACATGTAATTCTGGTGTTGTTTGTTTTGCAGATATGCAGAAGGTCCATCAGAGTGGTGTCTGACAATGCCTTGTATGCCAGGCATAGATCTCACTTCAACAGCCTGTAGGAGACAGAATACAGGGATAGGACCTTGAGGCAGTCTGCACAGTGCATATTACTTACTCCCTATATTTTTTTTACTGAGGAATCTCTGTGAACGTTCCAGTTGCTGGATATGCCTCGTTAGGTACATACTGTTAGTGCTGATGACTGCCGAATACAGTGGAACAATGACTTCCTTGGATGTAGATGCCATGCCTTTGTTTATAAGTTGCACAGCATAGAATGATTTCCTTACTACTGTAGACATGTGATGGTCAAAGGCTAGATTGTTTTCTATTTGTGTCCCCAAGTCCCTGACTACTGGCTCATCTCTTAAGGTTGTGTATGATAGCAGGGGTGGATCACTTCCTGGAGGATACTATTATGCACTCCTTGGCATTTAGTTTTAGTCCATGGCTCTGGCACCAGATGCTTTTCTGTGTCAGCCCTTCCCGGAGAACATTTGTGTCAGTGAGTGATTCAATGACAGCTCCTAATTTGCAGTCCTCTGCAAATTTAGTCAGCCAGATGTTGACCTTGACTTCAGATGAGTAAATGCCAAAAAAGAGCTGTCCCAGGACCAATTTCTGAGGGACTTTACTTGTGACTGGCCTTTTTGTAGAGGTGGACTCCACAATTCTAACTTCTTGGTTTCTGTCTGTGAGCCAGCTGGGTATGTACTGGATTACATAAGGCTTTGTACCTCACCTCTTAAGTTTGTCAACAATGCCCGAGTGAGGGATTATGTCAAATGCCTTGGCCAGATCAAGGTAGGCAGTATGTACCATTTTGCCCTCATCCATTGCTTTGGTGACCTTCTAAAAAAGAAGTCCACCAAGTTGGGTAAGCATGACCTGCACTTGATGAAAGCAAACTGGGTTAGTTCCAGCATCTGGAGGTTTCTGATGTCAATATTGATCATTTTCATGATAATTCTTTCCATGGCTTTGCATATGAGACTAGTGAGACTTGTGGGTCTGTAGTTTCCAGGGTTTGTAGATGGCTCACCTTTGTGCAGAGAGATGACAGTTGCTGTTCTCCAGTCATGAGGCATGAAGCCTATTTGGAGGCTACAGTTAAATAGCAATCCCAGAGGGCTTGATAGATCATGTTTCATGCTATTTCGAAGGCATCCTGGAATATTGTCTGGGCCCATTGATGCAGTGTTCTCAGCTTTAGAGAGAGCACTAAGGACCTGTTCCTTAGTGATAGCAGGGGGAGTTATATTTGATGGTATTTCCTGCGGGAAGTTTGATGGGGAGAGAGGGGTAAAGTTGGAACTGAATTTGTTGGCCAGTAGGTTTGCTATATTTTCTGACTCAGTTTAGGTGGCGCCATTTGCAATGAGCTCTGCACACAATTGTGTATTGCCTTTGAGGTTGAGGACATAGCTAAAGAATGCCTTATGGCTGTCCTTGGCCTTGGAGGCCCAATTTATCTCAAATTTGGCTTTGCTAGACTTTATTTGTCCTCTGAGTTGTTTGTTTAGTTTGATGAGAGTGTTTTTATCCTGCTGGGTGTTTCACCTCTTAACCTTTGCCACAATTTTCTTCCTTCTGTTATACAGCCTATTGATGTTGTGATTCCACCAGGATGGCTGTTTTTTTTTTAGTTATTTACTTATTTATTGGCATTTGTTTACCGGGAAAGTCCACTGGGCCAAGCAGAGCCCATTTTCAGTGGAGGCCCGGGGACAAATGCTCCACAAGAAACACAAATAGAATATAAAATACATCAAAGCACAATTTACAGTATCGACATAATAAAGGGAGGAAAAAATTTTCTTCAACAGTAGTACACTTAGATAATCACAACAGTAGATACTTAATAAAACTAATTACAGTGTAGTAACTATAGTTAACAAAGCAGTATTGGTGAATATAAAATGCTGATATACACACACTTAAAACACACCTAATTAAATTTAGTTCTGTACTTCTTCCTGCTCTGTGCAGCTGCCTCTATGCAGCTATTAACAAGCTTGTATAGGGTTTCTGTGAACAGTTCTACATAGGCAGCAATGTTGTCAGGGTTTATGGGGATTGCAAATTTGCCAAGTTATCACTTAATAGTAGGAAGTTAGCCTTAAAGTAGTTCCTGAATATTCCAGGGTTAGCTGGGGTTCCAGATTTTATATTACTTCTTCTTTTGGCTTTTCCCAGTTAGGGGTCGCCACAGTGGATCACCTGTTTGCTCATGATTGGCAGTGGAGTTTTACGGTTTCAAGTTGCCATCCCAGTGCCCAACCTTTGACAGAATGCACACACATGCACACACTCACACCTAGGGCTAATTTAGAGTGTCCAATCCACCTACAGCATGTCTTTGGGATGTGGGAGGAAACCAGAGTACCTGGAGGAAACCCACGTGACCACAGGGAGGAAATACAGATTCCGCACAGAAGGCACCTCAGCTGTGGATCAAACTGGAGAACCTCTTGCTGTGAGGCGGCAACACTAACCGCTGCACCACCGCGGCAACCCTCAGGTTTTATATTACTTCAAAGGAGACTATTCTGTGTTCTGACCTTACCAGAGAAACATTGCACTAGGGGTGTGCAGCACTCTTCCATATTAGTGAGAATCATATCCAGTATGATTGCACCCCTTGTTGGTGTAGTGACAGTTTGGTCTAGGGAGTTTGTGTTTATAAAATCCAGGAATCTCTGTGCCTGGATGTTTGGTGTTGTATATGGTTCCCAGTTAATACTGGGGTAATTAAAGTCACCCATGAATATGGTATTAGGTTGGGTGGTGAGTGTGTTCAGTAAGTTTAAATACATGGTATGGGTTTCCTGGTTCAAAGAGGGGGGCCTATAACTTGCAAGGAAGTGGCATTGGATTTTACCTATGGTGATTTGAACATGGAGAAGCTGAAGTGCATTGTTCTGTTTGACAGGCCTTGAGGTATATTTATTTTTTATGTAAACTGAGACACCTCCACCTTTAGTCCCTGTCTGTGTTGTAGCTGGTCTAAATGTGAGGAAGACATTATAACCTTGCACTGTTAGTGTGCTTTCCGTGGCCTTAAACCATGTCTCAGTGACCTCACAGATATCAGCATTCTCTAGGGTCAAGAGAGCTTATAGGAAGAGAAGTTTTTTGTTTAGACTCCTACCATTGAGCAGTAATACATTTAGATTTTTCTTGGTTTTGATTTGCTGTGTTGGAAGTACTTTCAGTTTGGCAATGCATAGAAAAGGCGCTGTGGGGTTGGACAATGTTTTAACTAATATTGAAAGCCTAGAGGGGAGAGATACAGACCACCCCTGGCAAAGCAGCATGTTGACTATCTCCTTCCATGCTAGCAAATATTGTACCCCCTTAGAATGACACCAGAAACTAAGCCAATTATTAAAGTCAGTCATGTTTTGTTCATATTGTTATATCATCTTTGGCGAAGGTAAAATGCTGCTCAATGCTAGACTCATAATAGCCTGGGGACACGTATTCAAGAGCGCCATGATGTTTCTCTACATATAGTCTAGGGAGGTACATATTAGGTCATTTACACCCACATGGACTATGACTAAGTCATACTGGTACTTCTGTCCAATGACCTGAGTGTGAGTGTGTGTGTGTGTGTGTGTGTGTGTGTGTGTGTGTGTGTGTGTGTGTGTGTGTGTGTGTGTGTGTGTGTGTGTGTGTGTGTGTGTGTGTAATGTGGTGGATCCTAGCCCCTGATATGAAAATGACTGTGATTTTCTCCTTACTCAGCCTGGTGACAGGGACATCAGTGTGTCTCCCATGACTAGAATGTTGGATTCTGTGGTAGCTTGCCTTATGGACTTAGAAGATGAGGTTCCATGAGATGTGGTTGTATGTGTTGATGTGGGTGTTGTTTCAAAACAGTGCATTCAGGGTTGCTGAGGGTATTTGTTATGTGTACTTCATCCAGGAGATCTTTGGGGTTTAGTTACATTTAAGTGCTTCAACATATGTGGATCTATATGTCTGCTTTGAATTGTGCGATGGGTGCAGCATGTGTACTATTGACAACCTTATTGACATTAGGAGTGCTTTTATGTGATAGCTTTTGTCTAGTGGCATTGTATAACTACATCTTAAATTGCCTTAGGATGCCCATATCCCTCAAGCTGGTTATGGAGATAGTGGGAATGTTCATATCCATGGCAGCAGACCATTTTTTCTTGATTAGACAGTTGGAATGAGAATATAAAGTAATGCCAAGAGTATCTGGTTTGCTACTCTGGGGGCAGTGCTTGTGACTGCAAGCTTTTTGTCCTATGTGCAACTAGGTATTGTAGAAATTTCAGTGGTACATTTACAGAAAAAATGTCAACTCCTCAAGGTGTCTGTTGTTATACATGGCACTGTCAAACACTTCAGGGGAAGCTAATAAGTACAGCCTGATGATTTAAGGATAAAGTATTTAGGCAGATGTTCAGAAATTAGAAGCAAATCAAGCAGTACTTACTGAAAAGTAAGAATTAACTTGTCAAAAATGATGAACAGAGGGGAATCACCTGAATGGCTACTGCCTGCCTATTATTACTGTTGGTCCCACCACAGCTTCACTCTGCTGGGATACAGTGGTTCTTTGCTTCTTTTCTCAATAAAAGCAAAACAGTAGCACCAATCCCAAGATGAGAAGCAGGCCTCATCATGTTTGGTGATCCACAGTCTTGATCTAGATGAGGTAAGGGTCTACAGGCTTGTTGTAGCCTTTTTCTGGTAGATGCCTTGAATAACAACCAGACCATTTAGAAAGGTCAAGCACAGACACTCACTACCCAAACCGAAAGAGTCAGAAAACTATGCTCCTTCTCTCACACAAAACATAAGCACAAATTCCAAACTGGCACCAATTAATCAGTTATTAGGCTGTCCATTGATCAGTAGTTCATAGACAATAATGTTCCTATACTCCTTCTCACCAGGAGCAAAACAGAAGCACTAATCCCAAGATGACTACTGAGAGGCAGAAAATGGGCTATCTAATAATTGGTGGTCTTAGAGTAGATGTTGCAGATTTTACAGGTAAGCTGGGAAAGTGGGTTAATACCCTAAGAGCTGCAGTGTGCACTAAGCAGTTAGATATGAAAGAGGGGGTAACTTAAGCTTTGGCTATCTAAGTGGAGAGCCAGTAATTTTAAAAGAACAAGCTAGATTGGAAGGGATGGGCATTTTGTATTCTGGTTCTGTGGAATACTGTGGAATAAAAAATAAATGTAAATGGTTGATGGGGAGTGATTTTACAAAATGATAATTTTGTGCTTACTCACAATAGCCAATGAAAGAAGAGAGGGAAGGAGATATGTATTAAATTAAAAAAGGGGGCAGGTAACTAGAAAGGCAGTTGAGTTTAAAAATGCAACAGTGCTGGGGTGGGAAATGGGGAGAAAATGACTCACAAAAAAGACATAGCTGTGTTCTCTTTCCTAATGTATATAAGCAATTAAAAGCAGAATATAAGTAAAACATAGTACAAAGAAAATGAATCACAATATGCAAAATAGAAAAAACAATAAAGCAACATAAAATACAATAAAACAAAAGCAAACTAACCTTTCCCTTCCAGCAAGTTGTGGCAGAGTCTGGATGAGCTTTTCTAGTAAAGCCCTAAAGTGGAAAGATTCAAACCCTGTACCCTTGGCACAGGAAGGAGCTCATTAATAAGTCTGGACTTTAATTCTCTGTGCTCACTGGCAGAGTAACCAATTGAGCTGGTTTACCTGTGTCGTGAAAACAATCGCATTTATCTTCAGTGTGTAAGTATTCAACTAAAGATACTTTGAAAGATTGTGTTAACTGTTTATTCTAAATAGCAGGTCCTACCTAAAAAAAGGCTTTTTCACCAATGCTATTACTGAATTTTGGTCGAGAGGGTTAAGTATATCAGCTTGTATGTTTCTTAATAGGTAATTTGCTTCCCTTGTCTGGGTAACTTTGCTGTTATCCTAAACCAATGCATTCATAGCTGCTCAAACTGTAGGAACATAGTGCTCTTTTCATTTCTGACATCCTGACCCAAACCTGCTTAAACAGCTGCAACATAATGCATAGTTCCGTCCTCTTGACCAAAAACAAATGCAGCTGATCAAATTGCTTTTACAACATGCACATACGTCTCCTCAACCTAAAGCATCCATAGCAGCTCAAATGGATGTAGCACAATGTGCATGTGACATGTTTTCTGCATTTGCAGGCATTTAGTATCTGATAAGCCTTAGTTACAGGTCCAGCTTTGAAATACTTCATTGTTAATATGCTTTATGCCTGAAGATAGTCTAGTGAAGAGGCAAAGCTTTTACCCATAATAACAATGATTGGCTTTAAACTTTGGAAGGCTGATAATCAGTCTAGGAAAGGAGCACCTATCTTAATACATGCTTCCATTTAATTAAGAAGAACACATGATCTAGATATTGGTCTGTAATTTTTGAAAAAATGTTGGCGAGTGACTCCCCTTTTAAGAGGAATAGGCTTTGATGGACATATTGCAGCCATGCATACGTTTTCTTGTCAGTATCAATTGTTTGTGCATCCGAATAAAGTCCGGAAAAAATTTTGGGGGAGGATCATTGGCTAAGAAGGGGTAGTTTATTTCCTCCACCTTCAGATATGTCCATTTCTGTTGTAACTTGCCACAAAAATATACTCAAAACTAATGACAGACCCTTTGCCTACCAGCCCAGGGACTAAGTTGGTGCTTGACTGAAATGTCCATGCAATTCCTAAACATGTAGCTATACAGAGGGAAATCATGGTGAATGTAGGATTGTTTGAATAGATGTAAAGAGACTGTCAAATAAAAAAGGAGTCAAACAAATAAAGTGTTGTGCATGATAGTCTTGGACTTAACTCTCTTGCTTTTAACTTTCGTCATCCACCATCAGTTTATAGCAGCTATTTGTCAAGCCAGCTTTCAGTATGTCATAATGTAACTTTATTTTTGTAGGAATATGTGCCAGCTGCCCTTTTTCTAGACATCCTTCTGTAACTTGATTATTTGAATGCTTGTTTTTTTTTTTTGTTTATTCGAATTTTCTACCACAAAGCTAAATGTCTATGCAATGTACCAATATGGTTCAACGGAATCATCTTTGTTACTTCTTTTTATGTTACACTGATGCAGAATGTTGGCAAATAGGCATTATCACGATGACATAACACTGCACAGTGAGGGAATAAATGAATAAATAAACATATAAATATTAAATAGAAGAGTTACAAGTTCTTACATGCCAGAATAAGGTTTCTGATAAAGGAATAATGACAGAGAAGACTGCATGATTTGCTGCATGTCCGTATGATTAACGACATTCAGGAAACAGTGAATTTGTAGGGGTAGAAATGACTTGGCTCACACATACATCCCATTTCCTGCCTACAGGGCTCAGCTGCTCATCCTTTACATCAATTAACTTATCTGGGTCTATCTTCCTTTTAAGTGATTGCCTGTTTGCTCAATACATTATTTCATTATACTAGTGTTAGTTCCAGTGATTTCTCATTAAGGCACTCCCACCTCCATTACTACCAGTGAAAATCAAAATAATCACTGATGTTTCCATGTTATCCACCCTAAGTTGTTCCTTTTTACAGCCAGATGACTGTATTATTCTTGGAAAAGTGATTTCTAGCAACTGCTGCTGTCATGGCCACTGCTGAAGAGTAAAGAACTAATATTTTACCATCATGTCTTCTGGTCCTTCTAGTCTTTTTCTCATGATTTATACTGTGTGTGTGTGTGTGTGTGTGTGTGTGTGTGTGTGTGTGTGTGTGTGTGTGTGTGTGTGTGTGTGTGTGTGTATACAGTTCATATTTTCCATTGTATTGTACAAGTCATCTACACATCATTATATTATATTATACTATATTATATTATATTATATTATATTATATTATATTATATTATATTATACTATATTATAATATATTACATTATAATACATTATATTATATTATATTATATTATATTATATTATATTATATTATATTATATTATATTATACTATATTATATTATATTATTCATTTGAGGCTTTGTTTTATTTTCTGCATCTGAACAATTTCATAGAAATGCAAAGGAATGTCTGGTTCAGAGTTAACCTTTGTTATACCTTATAACTATCAAACCTCTCTTGATCGTTCCTTTCTTTTATTGGGATCACTTGTTTCTTTTGAAATACCAAATGTTAACAGTATGAACCTGTAACTGAACCTTGCGTTGGTTAACACAGAGGGTTATAATAAGGGCTCTGATTGTAATCATTTATGTGTTTGAGACATGAATGCTAGGAAAATCACTTTGAAAGTGAAGTGAAAAAGAATGCAATATGTTTTATGCGCTTTGAAAGCCAGTAGAACACTTACCCGAGAGTGCATTCACATAGACAGCAAGTAAAGAAAAAGTTAAGGATAGTTTTTAAATAGTGCCCTAAGTTAATTTTTTTACTTGTAACTAATGTCTGTGAAATTCATTGGACATAGGAGGAAAGATACTCAAACTCAAACTCAAGGCAAACACAAACTTCTCAAAACAGGAAAAAAGGAACTGGAGCAAGCAACGCAGCACCCAAACAGGAATAATAAAAATCCATTAATGTTGTCAAGCGCTTTTCATTTGGTACAATGCACAAACTTCTTCAGACAATCAAAACTTCTTACACTGATACTATAAATACTGATTCAATTAGCAGCTTAATTAGGCAAAGGAAATCAATCATACACATTTAAAAGAACATTGACTGCTTAAAACCACCTTCAAAATGGATTAAATCTAACCTCTAAAACAGGTTATGATAATAAACATTAAATCAGCACTCATGTCAGAACTTAGAAATAAACAAATAAATAAGTACAAAGTTAAGGAACAAGCTTAGAAACCAACATAACGTTGGACCATAAATGAAAATAAATAAAAACCTTCATCTTAGTAAACTTTTAAGTTTTAAAATGCTGCTAATAGAGCAGCATTCATTCAATCCAGGCAGATTGTAGGCATTCAATCTGACCTGCCAAATTAGCTCCAATTCTTCCAACTTCAAGGGTGCTGGGCCACCCCTAACATCCTGACAAATCTGATCAATCACCATAAATTTAAAACTATGATCAGGGTGAAATGAGATATGCTTGGCTAAAGCATTTTCAAGTTTATTCTTTCTAATAACATAAATATGCTCATATAGCCAGTCACGGAGTCATCTCTCTGTTTTTCCAATATAGAAGGCCAAACAATCCTGGCACTGGGCTAAACTATCATTTTAGAATTACAATTCACTCTACATTTCAGAGTGTACTGCTGGTCGAGCACCTTAAGCCTGTTAGATTCTATAATATACTGACAGTAGTTGCAAGATTGACATTTATACATGCCAGTAGTTCTAACATGCCCAGACTGACGTTGTTCAAAAAAAGCTTTAAGATTTTTAGCTTTCTTATAAGTCACAACTGGTTGATCCCCAACCTTGTTGTAGACGCTAAGATCACTTCTAAACAATGCCCAATTTTTACAAATAATGTGAAAACAAGCATTACTACTGATGTTGTAAGTTGTGATGAAAGTAGGTCCTTGAACTATAGAATCACAGGTCTTGTTGGGTTCATTCACCAACAAAGGGGCAATATTCCTTTCTTGTTGGAAATCTGTGTATACACTATCTAAAATAGGTTTATAAAAACGTCTTAGACGTTTATTCGAAACCTCCTCTATATTGTCATTAATCATTGAATCAGGGTAGCCCCAATGTAGAAACATACTCTTTAACAAAATACATTCATCATGAAAATCAGTGTCAAGAGTTGTGATACGGGCTGCCCTAACTAACTGGCCCTTCACGACCGCACGCTTCTGGTGGTGCAGATGACAACTAGAATAATGCATGAAAGAATTTGAATACGTGCTCTTCCTATGGATTTTAGCCATAAATTTTTGGATGGAATAATCTTTAGATAACCAAATATCGAGGTAGGCAATAGCCTCAGTGCTAAATGTGGATGTAAACTTCAGAAACTGAGTGGTATCATTAAAGTGGTTAACCACCATATCACTCGCCGCTCTGTTGCCATTCAACAAGATAAAAATGTCGTCAAGGTAACGGGTATAGAAGACCATTCTATCCTTAAGGTCAAAGTTGTTAAAGACATAAAGATGCTCCAAATAAGCCATTACCAAATTGGCAACACTGGCTCCACAAGGGAGCCCATCGCAACCCCCACTTTCTGTAAATAAAAATTGTCACCAGAAATAAAGTAGTTATTATCAAGGATGATATCCAATAATTCATTGATTAAATCTAACTCATTTCTGGTACCATTTAATTTTAATGCTTGCCCAACCCAGTCTAAAGCAATATCGTACAGAATGCACGTATACAGATCCTTGACATCTATGGTGAGAAAGTTATATCTAGAGTCAAATTCTATCTTATTAATTTTATCTAGAAATGACCATGAATCTTTACAAATTTGGTCCACTTTGACCAAAAATTTCTGTAAAATTGCGTCTACAACCTTGGCACATGGGTATGTAGGGGAACCCCTACTATCCACGAGTACACGCATAGGGGGATTCAACACATCTTTATGTAACTTTGGTATGCCAAACAAACAAGGGTATCTTGGGTACACTGTAGACATGTAATTAAACATATTCTGATCTATTCTTCCTTCAATGTACATTTCCTCAATAGTATTCTTGATGTTGTTGTAAGCTCTGTTGGCTTCAGATCTCGAACTAAGTAAATAAGATGAACTGTCAAGTAGAATTAACATGCGATCAATGTAAACACTGTCAAAAAATACCATCCCCCCTCCCTTGTCAGGTTTACAAATACGAAGATCTTGTGATTCAATAAAGTCAATACATTCCTTCTCAATTTTAGTACTGGCCTCCAAGGTAGAAAAACGGTGCTCAGTCTGAAATTTCTGACGAATGTCTAACTCATACATAAGCTCAAAAACCTGCAATAATGGATGTAGTGGGGGGTTATAAACACTAGAAATTCTGAAAGGGTTACTATTAACAAAAGGGTCACCGCCCATCATCAAGTTAAAGTTAAGTTTCCTGATGAATAATTTAACATCTATAATCGTCTTAACCATATCCAACTTCTGGGCGGGGAGGTAAGTATAACCCTTAGAAAATAATTCAACCATTTCAGATGTAATGTTAACCGAAGAATAATTATACACATTGAAATCACCATCTATCTTAGTTAAAATAACAGGTAAATTATTGTCCTGGTGGTTTGACAAATTATGGAAATTGTCACTGAATGACAAGACTTCAGACTCATTACAACCATGGGGTAAAACATATTGAAAAGCAAAATCAACATCAAGAATATTTGATACATCATTGTCATGTATTGGCATACAAAGAATATCAGATACGTTTAAGTCCTGTATTTCTTGGATTTCTGTTTGGACTTCTGGGAGAATTGACCTGTCATGTGTTTCGGTCTTGCTCCTAAAAAATTAGAGTCATTTGACTTCGAATTATAGTGACCCGACTTATTGTTGTTTTGCAGTCTCTCACTCCTTCTTACTTCTGTTTGCATCACTTATTCATTAACTGAAGCACTATCAAAGGAGCAATTATTGTGTAGAGGCTGGTTTTCAGGAAGGTTGAAGCTCAAATTCAAAGTTGTAACTCTATTGTCAGAAGATGAATTAGTAGGTCTAATTGGGCCCTGCCAAACCTGGGCAAAGGGCGGTAAGGGGTATGCAACCCCTTCACTATATGCCTTTACATCCCTATCAAGTTTTTTGATTTTATTATTTTTGAGCTTGGTTAAATATTGATCTATGCTGGAAAAAACATGACTATAGTCATATTTATAGCAAAAAAATTCTTTATCAAGCCTAATTAGATCATCCAGCTCAGTTACTTGTTTGCTTAAAGAATCGACTGACAGGGAATAATGTTTAATCATTAATTCTAACAACTCAAAACCCTGTCAGTCGAATAAAGCAAGTAAGTCCTTGTGAAAAATAGAATTAGCAACCAAGCCGGTAGGATATTGATAGTGCCTCAGTCCCTTTGGGGTATTTTCCGTGCGAGACACTCACGAAAATCTGAAATTTCCAGTTGCGTCTTTTTAAGTTTGACTAGTAAACTGTCCAGAGACTTAAGGTTAAAAGAGATATCAAAACGATCCCTTTCATTGACAAGATTCTGCTGGACTGTCAAGTTAGGAGCTGTGGTAAATGAAAAACTATCAGCCAACCAATTAGTAATATCTGGAAAAACCAGAGAGTTATTAGCCGCTTCAGCCGCCAGAACCACGGCAACCATTGGCAAAGAAGCAGCTGAACCAAGCGAAGTTGGATTAAGGTTACTTGGAATAGCGGAATGTGAAATATTACCTTGTATACGTTGCCCACAGTCCTGCCCGTCAACAGGCACCGGTGCCTCCTGGGCTGTAAGTATACATCTGGCCGGAATACTCCTCTGCCCACACTCTATACTCGATGAACCCAGCATGTAAAACACCACTGAGCTGGCTTCACGGTTAACAGAAGTATTAGTAAGATCCTTTTGCACAGGTAACGAAGGTGGTAACACAGCATTCTTCATACATTGTTGACGCTCTAAATTGTCAAGCCTTGCCAACAGTATATCCATTCTTGACATAAGAGCGTCTAGAGGGTTATTGTTCTCAAAACCGGTGTCCTTAGTTGATGTTGCATTACGTTCATTGACTCCATCTTTAAACATATCAGGGGTATTATCCAAAGGAATGCCGCCAGGGCTAGCCTCTGTTCCAGATGCCATAGAAACAAACTCAAACTCAAACTCAAGGCAAACACAAACTTCTCAAAATAGGAAAAAAGGAACTGGAGCAAGCAACGCAGCACCCAGACAGGAATAATAAAAATCCTTTAATGTTGTAAAGCGCTTTTCGTTTGGTACAATGCACAAACTTCTTCAGACAATCAAAACTTCTTACACTGATACTATAAATACTGATTCAATTAGCAGCTTAATTAGGCAAAGGAAATCAATCATACACTTTAAAAGAACATTGACTGCTTAAAACCACCTTCAAAATGGATTAAATCTAACCTCTAAAACAGGTTATGATAATAAACATTAAATCAGCACTCATGTCAGAACCTAGAAATAAACAAATAAATAAGTACAAAGTTAAGGAACAAGCTTATAAACCAAGACAATGTTGGACCATAAATGAAAATAAATAAAAACCTTCATCTTAGTAAACTTTTAAGTTTTAAAATGCTCCTAATAGAGCAGCATTCATTCAATCCAGGCAGATTGTAGGCATTCAATCTGACCTGCCAAATTAGCTCCAGTTCTTCCAACTTCAAGGGTGCTGGGCCACCCCTAACATCCTGACAAATCTGATCAATCACCATAAATTTAAAACTATGATCAGGGTGTAATGAGATATGCTTGGCTAAAGCATTTTCAAGTTTATTCTTTCTAATAACATAAATATGCTCATATAGCCAGTCACGGAGTCATCTCTCTGTTTTTCCAATATAGAAGGCCAAACAATCCTGGCACTGGGCTAAGTAAACTATCATCTTAGAATTACAATTCACTCTATATTTCAGAGTGTACTGCTGGTCGAGCACCTTAAACATGTTAGATTCTATAATATACTGACAGTAGTTGCAAGACTGACATTTATACATGCCAGTAGTTCTAACATGCCCAGACTGACGTTGTTCAATAAAAGCTTTAAGATTTTCAGCTTTCTTATAAGTCATAACTGGTTGATCCCCAACCTTGTTGTAGACGCTAAGATCACTTCTAAACAATGCCCAATTTTTACAAATAATGTGAAAACAAGCATTACTATTGATGTTGTAAGTTGTGATGAAAGTAGGTCCTTGAACTATAGAATCACAGGTCTTGTTGGGTTCATTCACCAACAAAGGGGCAATATTCCTTTCTTGTTGGAAATCTGTGTATACACTATCTAAAATAGGTTTATAAAAACGTCTTAGACGTTTATTCGAAACCTCCTCTATATTGTCATTAATCATTGAATCAGGGTAGCCCCAATGTAGAAACATACTCTTTAACAAAATACATTCATCATGAAAATCAGTGTCAAGAGTTATGATACGGGCTGCCCTAACTAACTGGCCCTTCACGACCGCACGATTCTGCTGGTGTGGATGACAACTAGAATAATGCAAGAAAGAATTTGAATACGTGCTCTTCCTATGGATTTTAGCCATAAATTTTTGGATGGAATATCTTTAGATAACCAAATATCGAGGTAGGCAATAGCCTCAGTGCTAAATGTGGATGTAAACTTCAGAAACTGAGTGGTATCATTAAAGTGGTTAACCACCATATCACTCGCCGCTCTGTTGCCATTCAACAAGATAAAAATGTCGTCAAGGTAACGGGTATAGAAGACCATTCTATCCTTAAGGTCAAAGTTGTTAAAGACATAAAGATGCTCCAAATAAGCCATTACCAAATTGGCAACACTGGCTCCACAAGGGAGCCCATCGCAACCCCCACTTTCTGTAAATAAAAATTGTCACCAGAAATAAAGTAGTTATTATCAAGGATGATATCCAATAATTCATTGATTAAATCTAACTCATTTCTGGTACCATTTAATTTTAATGCTTGCCCAACCCAGTCTAAAGCAATATCGTGCGGAATGCACGTATACAGATCCTTGACATCTATGGTGAGAAAGTTATATCTAGAGTCAAATTCTATCTTATTAATTTTATCTAGAAATGACCATGAATCTTTACAAATTTGGTCCACTTTGACCAAAAATTTCTGTAAAATTGCATCTACAACCTTGGCACATGGGTATGTAGGGGAACCCCTACTATCCACGAGTGGACGCATAGGGGGATTCAACACATCTTTATGTAACTTTGGTATGCCAAACAAACAAGGGTATCTTGGGTACACTGTAGACATGTAATTAAACATATTCTGATCTATTCTTCCTTCAATGTACATTTCCTCAATAGTATTCTTGATGTTGTTGTAAGCTCTGTTGGCTTCAGATCTCGAACTAAGTAAATAAGATGAACTGTCAAGTAGAATTAACATGCGATCAATGTAAACACTGTCAAAAAATACCATCCCCCCTCCCTTGTCAGGTTTACAAATACAAAGATCTTGTGATTCAATAAAGTCAATACATTCCTTCTCAATTTTAGTACTGGCCTCCAAGGTAGAAAAACGGTGCTCAGTCTGAAATTTCTGACGAATGTCTAACTCATACATAAGCTCAAAAACCTGCAATAATGGATGTAGTGGGGGGTTATAAACACTAGAAATTCTGAAAGGGTTACTATTAACAAAAGGGTCACCGCCCATCATCAAGTTAAAGTTAAGTTTCCTGATGAATAATTTAACATCTATAATCGTCTTAACCATATCCAACTTCTGGGCGGGGAGGTAAGTATAACCCTTAGAAAATAATTCAACCATTTCAGATGTAATGTTAACCGAGGAATAATTATACACATTGAAATCACCATCTATGTTAGTTAAAATAACAGGTAAATTATTGTCCTGGTGGTTTGACAAATTATGGAAATTGTCACTGAATGACAAGACTTCAGACTCATTACAACCATGGGGTAAAACATATTGAAAAGCAAAATCAACATCAAGAATATTTGATACATCATTGTCATGTATTGGCATACAAAGAATATCAGATACGTTTAAGTCCTGTATTTCTTGGATTTCTGTTTGGACTTCTGGGAGAATTGACCTGTCATGTGTTTCGGTCTTGCTCCTAAAAAATTAGAGTCATTTGACTTCGAATTATAGTGACCCGACTTATTGTTGTTTTGCAGTCTCTCACTCCTTCTTACTTCTGTTTGCATCACTTATTCATTAACTGAAGCACTATCAAAGGAGCAATTATTGTGTAGAGGCTGGTTTTCAGGAAGGTTGAAGCTCAAATTCAAAGTTGTAACTCTATTGTCAGAAGATGAATTAGTATGTCTAATTGGGCCCTGCCAAACCTGGGCAAAGGGCGGTAAGGGGTATGCAACCCCTTCACTATATGCCTTTACATCCCTATCAAGTTTCTTGATTTTATTATTTTTGAGCTTGGTTAAATATTGATCTATGCTGGAAAAAACATGACTATAGTCATATTTATAGCGAAAAAATTCTTTATCAAGCCTAATTAGATCATCCAGTTCAGTTACTTGTTTGCTTAAAGAATCGACTGACAGGGAATAATGTTTAATCATTAATTCTAACAACTCAAAACCCTGTCAGTCGAATAAAGCAAGTAAGTCCTTGTGAAAAATAGAATTAGCAACCAAGCCGGTAGGATATTGATAGTGCCTCAGTCCCTTTGGGACTATTTTCCGTGCGAGACACTCACGAAAATCTGAAATTTCCAGTTGCGTCTTTTTAAGTTTGACTAGTAAACTGTCCAGAGACTTAATGTTAAAAGAGATATCAAAACGATCACTTTCATTGACAAGATTCTGCTGGACTGTCAAGTTAGGAGCTGTGGTAAATGAAAAACTATCAGCCAACCAATTAGTAATATCTGGAAAAACCAGAGAGTTATTAGCTGCTTCAGCCACCGGAACCACGGCAGCCATTGGCAAAGAAGCAGCTGAACCAAGCAAAGTTGGATTAAGGTTACTTGGAATAGCGGAATGTGAAATATTACCTTGTATACGTTGCCCACAGTCCTGCCCGTCAACAGGCACCGTTGCCTCCTGGGCTGTAAGTATACATCTGGCCGGAATACTCCTCTGCCCACACTCTATACTCGATGAACCCAGCATGTAAAACATCACTGAGCTGGCTTCACGGTTAACAGAAGTGTTAGTAAGATCCTTTTGCACAGGTAACGAAGGTGGTAACACAGCATTCTTCATACATTGTTGACGCTCTAAATTGTCAAGCCTTGCCAACAGTATATCCATTCTTGACATAAGAGCGTCTAGAGGGTTATTGTTCTCAAAACCGGTGTCCTTATTTGATGTTGCATTACGTTCATTGACTCCATCTTTAAACATATCAGGGGTAGTATCCAAAGAAATGCCGCCAGGGCTAGCCTCTGTTCCAGATGCCATAGAAACAAACTCAAACTCAAACTCAAGGCAAACACAAACTTCCCAAAATAGGAAAAAAGGAACTGGAGCAAGCAACGCAGCACTCAGACAGGAATTATAAAAATCCTTTAATGTTGTAAAGCGCTTTTCGTTTGGTACAATGCACAAACTTCTTCAGACAATCAAAACTTCTTACACTGATACTATAAATACTGATTCAATTAGCAGCTTAATTAGGCAAAGGAAATCAATCATGCACATTTAAAAGAACATTGACTGCTTAAAACCACCTTCAAAATGGATTAAATCTAACCTCTAAAACAGGTTATGATAATAAACATTAAATCAGCACTCATGTCAGAACCTAGAAGTAAACAAATAAATAAGTACAAAGTTAAGGAACAAGCTTTTAAACCAAGACAATGTTGGACCATAAATGAAAATAAATAAAAACCTTCATCTTAGTAAACTTTTAAGTTTTAAAATGCTAATAGAGCAGCATTCATTCAATCCAGGCAGATTGTAGGCATTCAATCTGACCTGCCAAATTAGCTCCAGTTCTTCCAACTTCAAGGGTGCTGGGCCACCCCTAACATCCTGACAAATCTGATCAATCACCAAAAATTTAAAACTATGATCAGTGTGAAATGAGATATGCTTGGCTAAAGCATTTTCAAGTTTATTCTTTCTAATAGCTTAAATATGCTCATATAGCCGGTCACGGAGTCATCTCTCTGTTTTTCCAATATAGAAGGCCAAACAATCCTGGCACTGGGCTAAGTAAACTATCATCTTAGAATTACAATTCACTCTACATTTCAGAGTGTACTGCTGGTCGAGCACCTTAAACCTGTTAGATTCTATAATATACTGACAGTAGTTGCAAGACTGACATTTATACATGCCAGCAGTTCTAACACACCCAGACTGACGTTGTTCAAAAAAAGCTTTAAGATTTTTAGCTTTCTTATAAGTCACAACTGGTTGATCCCCAACCTTGTTGTAGACACTAGGATCACTTCTAAACAATGCCCAATTTTTATAAAATAATGTGAAAACAAGCATTACTATTGATGTTGTAAGTTGCGATGAAAGTAGGTCCTTGAACTTTAAAATTGCGGGTCTTCTTGGGTTCATTCACCAACAAAGGGTGAATCAGGGTAGCCCCGATGTAGAAACATACTCTTTAACAAAATACATTCATCATGAAAACCAGTTTCAAGAGTTATGATACAGGCTGCCCTAACTTACTGGCCCTTCACGATCGAATGCTTCTGGTGGTGTGGATGACAACTAGAATAATGCAAGAAAGAATTTGAATATGTGCTCTTCCTATGGATTTTAGCTGTAAGTTTTTGGATGGAATAATCTTTAGATAACCAAATATCAAGGTAGGCAATAGCCTCAGTGCTAAATGTGGATGTAAACTTCAGAAACTGAGTGGTATCATTAAAGTGGTTAACCACCATATCACTTGCCGCTCTGTTGCCATTCAACAAGATAAAAATGTCGTCAAGGTAACAGGTATAGAAGACCATTCTATCCTTAAGGTCAAAGTCGTTAAAGACATAAAGATGCTCCCAATAAGCCATTACCAAATTGGCAACACTGGCTCCACAAGTTGAGCCCATCGTGACCCCCACTTTCTGTAAATAAAAATTGTCACCAAAAATAAAGTAGTTATTATCAAGGATGATATCCAATAATTCATTGATTAAATCTAACTCATTTCTGGTACCACCATTTAATTTTAATGCTTGCCCAACCCAGTCTAAAGCAATATTGTGCGGAATGCACGTATACAGATCCTTGACATCTATGGTGAGAAAGTTATATCTAGAGTCAAATTCTATCTTATTAATTTTATCTAGAAATGACCATGAATCTTTACAAATTTGGTCCACTCTGACCAAAAATTTCTGTAAAATTGCGTCTACAACCTTGGCACATGGGTATATAGGGGAACCCCTACTATCCACGAGTGGATAGGAAGAAAGATATTCAGAGATCAAAGAAATGTCTCTTCCCTTATACCAGACCATAACAGCGCTTGTGGGGGAAGGTTAACAAATGTTACACACCTCTGAAAGTGTTGTCACTGTTGGTCCTGTGCTACTGTAGCATGTAACATGTTTATTAACTGATTTCGTGAACTTTCTGGATGATGCTTTTATTGTATACCATTCCACAAGCTGTTTGGAGACCTATATTTTCTCCAGTGTATTTCCCCCAATCAGTAATAATAGCTCCTCATGTCTTCTCTCAAAGGAGGCCAAATTCCTGTGTTAATAGTTAAATATTTTAACTTTTTGTTTGTTTTTTACTGGCATTTACTGTGTCTGTTATTACAGACTTTATTTTTTCTTCCACCAATCTGCTAGTGAATTTATTATATATTGTTTCATTCTGAAAATATTAGTCCCTTAAAGTCCAGTGTCTGTACTCTGGTATAACCAGAACTTTCTGTTATATTTATTGAGAATTACCACAGCAACAGAGCAGAATC